>NC_052135.2:59440294-59749209 GCF_016086655.4 Lepeophtheirus salmonis
TTGTCTCGCCACAAACAACCCCTTTTTTATGAGAAATCCTGTATTATAACGCAGTGGAAATCATTTCTCTTGCATGAAAATATGATAATACTTGTTTGTCAGTCCATGAATCTTGTCCAATATTAATAATCCATGATGTCTAATCATATTATAATTGAGAATAGTATGTGATTTAAACTTCTTCCATTCGAATCGTTGTTGTGTTTGTTTATTTTCAATTTATCTTAATATATGTATATTATAATGGTGATGGGGTTATTTCTAATGTTATTTTAAATGTAGAAGCTTTTCCTCTTAATAGCAGTTATACATTTTATTCCTCCAAGATCATAATAAGCAGCTGAAATTAACAAGGGTCTCAATTTAGTAGCACGAAAGTTCTCGATCCTACCTTCTCCTGGCGCTCTTACACAAATCCCATCTCTATGTAAATGATATATCCAGTTTGCCAAAATAAGAAACATCTTGACCACAAATCAGGCAGAACATCTCAATTTATTTTTACTTCAGATATACATACAGTCCAATGTTTCATATACATATTTGAGCCAATTATAGGGTTTGTATCAATTTTTTGGGATGAAGTAGGATGCCTAATTAAGAATGTTAGTTATGTTTTCAAAAATGTATTAGATTTAAGATACCGATATGACCCTTTTCAAAAAAAAAGTCTATCAATTTCCCACTCTTTTACTATGACGATCCATTTTGACTTCTTAAAGTGAAATTTACGACACAACCAATAGAGTTAATAAGAATAATTTGTTGTTAAAAATTGACGATAACTCGTCAAAGAATACAAAAGGTGATCATGGTTAATTTGGAGAAAAATCATTATTGTGTTGATGGGCCACAAAGGAAAAAATATTTAAATCAAGACGAGCTTAAATTTGTGAGATAGTATCTATCTTAAAAGGAGAACTTCTTAATAACAACTTGGATCCCAAAGGTCAAATGAGTGCGATGGCAGGAAATTTACTGCCCAATTTCAAGTGACTACGGTTGCATAATATTTAATGATTATTGCAAGAACTGTGGTAAGGTGTTGAATTCTATGGTTATATGCTTTTTCTGAGTATCCTTTTTTGGTGTGATTGAGGAAGTTTGTAGAGTGGACCTTGGAAAATCAAATAAATACCTTACCAAACCATATCTTGGGAAATAATTATTTTTGGGCTTCCCAAAAAATAAGTTAAAGAAGGTTAAAGAAATCGGGTTAGGCATACTTAACTCAAAGTCTTATATTTCCAAAAAGTTGACCTGGAACGAACCAATGGAGTTAAGAGAAATAGTTATTGCGGCTGCGTCAAGATACATGGATTTTGAATTAAAAATACCTAAGGACGATACATTGACCATCAATACATTTGATTTATATGGTACTTTCCGTAAAACTCAATACAAATAAAATAGGTAAATCCTAGATACCTGCTTTTCGATTTCTTACTTTTTTGGTTACTTTATGTCTTTTTTGTTTATCTTTTTTATTGCATAGATTTTTAGTGTACTTTTTAACTAAAGAGATTTTCGTTTTTGGGAGAGCTAATTTTAAACTACAATGTTTATATATGTTTTTACTAAATATAATTACCCAATATATTATGATGTTCTTTTTATTTATATATTGTAAAATAAAGACCTTAAAAAATGGCTTGAATTCTGTGTTCATATGGTTTTGGCTCAAGGAATGAGTCAAGTCTAAGTGTTCATGGCACCCAGTCCATGAAATACTAACTAAAGTACTAAATCAAAGAGGAAAAATATAACTGTATTTTTCTTATCGTTTATAAAAATAATTATTATTAATGAGACATTTAAGGTCAATTACTTAGTACAAAATATATATGTGGATATTTATCTAACAATAAAAAAAAATAGCTCTTTGTTAGAAAAAAATATAAGGTCTTTTTTTTAATTATTCCTTAGAATTGAATAGATCATTTTCATTGACGTCATTAATTGCATCATCATTGAAGGAGACGCCATTTAAGGGGCATATATTTGATATTTTACCAATACAAATAAACCTTTTTAAACTTTATTAGATGACTTTAAATATAAAAATATACTTAAGGCCTCCACTATATACAATTTGGTGCCAATGATATTTGAATTAAATCAAAATAATATGTAATGAAAATTTCAAAAATGGGTGGACATGTAAATTTATTTTTCTTGATCGATTTTGGATCTGAAAGTAGGTTATATATAGTTGACAATATGGAAATAAGATTGTATAACGATGTAATATTTTTTATATAGATATAATGGTCTGATATATAATAAAAATAAACATTAGAATGATATATTTTTAAAGAAGCCCAATGTTTCAGTCATTTTATTTGTGGGTCCCATTTTGACATCCAGATACACAGAAAGAGTAGTTATTTTTCTTAATATTGTTAAAAAAAGGGTTTCTATTGTTATAAAATTTGGTTGTTTAAGACACTAATTTGCCGACATGAACAATGCTAACGTCACATGAAAACCCACTGTATACATAAAATATGTACTCAAATGTAGATACTTGAATAATTTTAAATAAACTATTTATAATAATTTGATGAGATAATTAACCAATAGTTAATATTTAGTGATTCGATCCAAATAAATGAGACAAAGATTTAATATTAGACTATCAATTTCGATTACTAAAGTGAAAAAAAAAGTTATCAAAGCTTTATTTTTCACTTTAGTAATCAATTAGAGATTACAAAAGCTGGCTTTTGTAATCCCATTGAGGCCGAATAAAAAGTAATATGTAATCATACAGTAGATGCTCGCCCAAAACATATACAAAGTTTACATTAAAATATACATTTATTTATCTTAAAGTTAAATGCAATTAAATAGAAGATGTTACTGACAAGCTGAACAGTGTTTTATATTGTTTATTAATATGTTTTTGGATTCAAATTGATCATTTTAAAGAAAAAACAAAGAAAAAAAAATTCTCGACATTCTACAGATTTTCAAATCAAAATGTGTCCATAAATGACATTTTTGTTTTGTACGTTTGATGGTTATTTTTGTCGTAAAAGGAATAAAATGCAAATTAAAAAATATCCGGTAATACCAATTTTCCAATTGTTGTCAACAACTTATTATACAAACACGTCAATATTGCGTAAACATTAGGGTGTACTATAATGACAAATGTTGCTAATTTAGCATCGTTGTATATTTTTATTTTGGATTTTATTCCTCTAACCAAGAAACTAACCATCAAATGTCTTTAAAAAATGGGGATTCATGGACGCATTTTGATTTGAAAATTTTTAAAATATCGAAAAAAAGGAAATTATTACGTTGTTTCTTTCAAATTATCGATTTGAATCCAGTTAGAGGATTTTTATTTTATCAATTATTATTGATGAAACATATATTTTTCTAAATTAAAGTTGATTTAAATACATACGTTACATCAAATACAATTAATTTGGAACATGAAAAAAAAAAAAAAAGATGCACTTTCAAAAAAATGTAAAAAATTATCGCCACGAAATTTGTGGATAAATATGTGTGGCATGCTCACTCTAACCATTTTCTACTATCTTTACTATCAAGCTCTTAAAAAGAAGATAGACAATTCAGGGATATCAAAAATATAGGACATAAGAGATGGAAGGGATTTGGGAGATATCAGTGTACGCCCATACTATTCACCTTATTTGGGATGCTACTTCAATTATAAATATCCAGGATTGGAATCACGCAAATGGACTTTTTATCTCAGTAGTCATTCCTCAAAGTCAACTGATTAGTTAAGTCTCTTCATCGCATCGACTTTTCAAATACCATGCCAACAAAAAGTTGAAAACGTTTAATAAAATAATTAACATAAACTTCAGCTCAAATTTGTGGAAAGTGAGAAGGCTATATCAGAGCTAAATTAAAATTGCGTTTAATTTTCCCTATTAATCAAAGAGAAAAACAAAATTAAAAGCAATTATTGATTCATTGTTTCTTTTTGTAAGGTTATTGGGGAAAAAAGGAATTCAATATCTATAATTAATTAATAATGTCTAACATATCGATAATAAAAATATTTATAAATTGGTAAAATATGGTGTCTTATTTGACATTAAGGAACAATGAAAGTATATTTGATAATAATATATAATACACTTGGTATCAAAAAATGAGATTTGAGTAGTCAACATGAAGAGCAACATCTAAATATATGCGCGTTATATGCGGTACCAACAGAGAATATTTATTTTTTGGTAGTGTGCTTGAAACATAAATACTCAATCTTTGAGTCGAGTTAAAGAATTATTTGAAAATATTGTTGTAAAATATATGTTTTATCTATAATACTTAAAGATACCAAAATCCTGTAACTGGATTCAAATCGATAACTTTAAAGAAACAACATCAAAATTTCCATTTTTTTGGCATTTTCAGATTTTTAAATCAAAATTTGTCCATGTAAGACCATTTTTTTGGACGTTTGATAGTTATTTTCTTTTTTACAGGAATAAAATGCAAAATAAAAAATATCCAGCGATACTAAATTCCCAACTTTTGTCATTTCGGTACAGTCTAATAAACATATTTGAGTTAATTCCATGGCTTGTGTTCAAATTTTATGGGATGAGTTAAGATTTCTAAGAATTTGTGTTTATAGTTTAGAGTATTTATTTGATTGTAAATAATTAAAATGGGCATATATGGGTTACGTTGAATATAAATTACAATAGTATACCGGAGAAAAAGTATATTGTTAATATATTTTTCATTAATAATATATACTAATATTATGAATAATTTAGATGTAAGGGTGTTAAAACAAGTTTAAAGATGCCTCATATTCAAAATAATGGATTAATTGATAGATATAAACGCAAAAAAAAAAATCAATTTTTCCCCCGAAATATTATTGTAATCTATGTTCACGCAACTTAATCAGCTTATTTTGAAAAATTCCTTAATAAATGTAAAAAACTACATTGACCAAAATATAAACAAAATCCACCTTTTTTAAATTCAATTTGTTTTAAAAGGTTTTAAGGGTCAAACTCTTACCATTTGAATGTTTTAATGGTCATTTTCGTATTCTACGCCTTAAATAACAATAACAAATGTGGGTTTGAGCCTACGGGCTAATAAGCTTCTACATTGTGTAATTGGTTGATATTTTTTGGCAATAATTCATCAATGAATACAAATGTAAGCAACATTCAATTTTGAGAAAACTCATTTTTGTGTGGATTTGTGTAAATAGGCTACATGTAGAAAGTTGGGCAGCAAAGTGTGGAATAAATATTAATTTTAATTTTCTAATTAACATAAGAATGTTTTTTGATTCTTTTTTGACATTCCGGTTCAACCAATCTTTGTGCGTAAATAAACTATAATATACATTTCATCATCTCGTCATCATGAGTGAGCAAGAAGTCAAAGAGGGAGCTCATCTCAGATCTCCTAGATGCTAAAGTTTGGGTGTCGAGGATTATGGACATTGTGAAGTACTCCAAGAGCTTGGTTTCAAGGTGGCCCAGATAAGAATGATGGGGAAGGCCTCTCCAGGAAAGCAGTAAGTGGAAGGTACAGAGTTTCTGTCCAGCTTAGAGAAAAAAATAAAAAAGGACCTACTAAATCAATGAATTACCTCGCCAACGACTTCTCTATAGCTGCTAGGACCATCAGAAGGTACATGAATGCCAACTTGGGATTGTTTTCATACACAAGGAGCCCACACCACCTTCTGACTTAGATTATGAAGGCCAGGAGACTCGAGATTCCACGTTTTACTGCACAAGTCTGTATAACATATATATAAATTAATTGAAATTAAAGATGATTGATTTATTCATCAAAGTAGAAATAAAACATTTTCAACAGATTTTGTAATCTGAGTAGGTAATATACGTTGATATACTGATACACCCATTGTTATTATTCCAATGTAAGAATTTATTTTTCTATATGTAAGAAAACAGTGTGGGTACTTTGTTTTATTACCATCTATAACTGGTTATATTATATGATAAACAAAATATGTTTATAACTTATTACATAAGGCAGGACAGGGTCGAAAGATTAAGGGTCTATCTCAACGCTAGAAATACCTCTTTTATGGTACATTTATATATATATATGTGGCTTGTATAATGTACATGTGTTGTTTTTTTAAAGTTATTCTATGACTGTACATCATTTTCTTACTCGTCATGGTTCAAACTGTAAAAAAGATCAAAAAAATAATCATCAAAAAATATATTGTTATATACAAAGTAATACATCTTTAAAAGTTATAGCTAAAAATTCACTCAAAGCTGAGTATTCAGAGTTATTTACGTAAGACGCAATGTTGTACTTACATAGATATTGTGAAACATCCATATACTTATATTCATGTAAATGTATGCCCAGGGAGTAAAACTAACAATGATCATAAATACTAATAGAGAATTAGCAATTCATGGTTTTTGTATTTAAAAAAAAACAAACATAAAAACATACTTGCAAACTATTTATAGTTATTTCATAGGACAATTTTACTCTGCTGATATATGTTTCTAACAAATAGGAATAGAACCGGGCAAGCCACTAAACCTTGTGGTAAAAAAAAAAAAATTTAACTTGAGTAGACCCATTGGATACGTGAAGTATTTTTTCTTGCAAAATATAATTATTACACAGATGAAGCTGCTTTATCGTTTTCCTTCATAAAAACTACATAATTTGTTATTTTCCTTTGCAGAACTTATCTTTTTAATTCAATTAAAGCAAGAGTTATGAATCCATGGAGGCTGCCTTCTTATTTTTGTAATGACATTTACAGCCTTTAGCGTAAAAATAAACAAATTTGTATGAAACCTAGAAAGCGGGTGCAGTTTTTTCTAATTAGCAATAGACAAAAAAAAAGTTATTTTCCAAAGCTGTTATCATGATATTTAATTCTTAATGACAGAACATCTAAGTATAATGTAAAAGCTAGTGCGTGTGGTCATAAAAGACAAAGAGTAACAACGAGGGTTTGAGGGTCCATGTTGGATTTAAAGTAGAATTGAGGATCCACATACCTCCGTATATCCTTGCTGGCTACGGTGTGTAAATTGTGTAAATTTCATAAAAGGCATAGTTTTTTGTCTCTATGGTTTATTTACTTCCTCTCACGACTGCTTGCAGCTAAGCTAATAAAACGACATGAGGGATAAGATGCTCTCCTCCAAATCATTCTTAAAATTGTCGGATTATTACGTTCATTTTCGGTTTATTTTGTTTTTAATAACTGACACGACATGACGTATGAATCAATGTGAATAGAAGTATCAGCAAAAGATGCTTACAATTACGTCCCAGTGAATTAAAAATCGTTTGTGTCCTGCGTTCCACCTCATTTCTCATCAGTAACTTAGATACACAGAGTGGGAACACAAAACTTGCATCCAAATTCGTAGGAGAGATGCGGCATCATATATTCTTCCCCAAGACACCTCAAAGTGCAATGTCCAGGGGGTTGAAGTCAGGACTGGAGGAGTACTCCATGAAGGCAGGCGAGAAGTCAGCTAGATTGTTTTCATTCTTCTTGGCTGTATGGGGCAATAGTAGACTTCTTAATGTTATAGGCAGTCCCGATAGTCCCGCAAAGGAGATGGCACACTCTTTGTCTTTTTTGTTTTTGTTCCGACATTTTTACAATTAGAGAAATGGGATAAAAACAAAACCTGTTTATTTTTATTTCAGCTTTAGTGTGGCTACTTAATTAAAAATAACGGGAACAAAATTGTATAAAAAGAGCTACTTCACTTTTTGGTTCCCCAATCTTTATTAACACATTACTCTCTACTTCTGAAGGTATTTAGTAATTATGGCACATTGGTGACAAATTAATCGCAGATATTCAAATACCCGATTCAGAAGTTCAATTACTCGTGTCATCTTTGTAAAAAAAACAACACGAAATCCATACTTAAAACAATGCCAAGAGCAGATAGCAATTGTACACTGCATCGTCCATTACAAGTTATAATTTCTTGAATTGCAGGCTCGCTGTTTAATTGAAGAAATTATTCATACTTCAAGTTTGTTTTCCTACAGAATTTCTCAAAAAAAAATCAAATTATTTTAATCAAGACATTAGATTATTTTAAAGACATTTTACACAATGAAAAGAGTCAAACTCTCCTTATTCTCATTCTTGTTCGTGAATGACCAAACTAACTGTATTGTACATGATATTTAATGTTTTGTTGATATGGGTCAGACATAGTGGTATCCTACAAATATATCTATGAATACATATTATTCAGTCATTCCAAAAAGTCTTATTATTTGTATATTTATCATTTTCCGTTCATAGACATACGTCTAACTTTCTAGTTTCTTCGAAAAAAAATGTATAAGAATAGAAAAATTTAACATTTCTGATAAAATAATTTCAATGAGATTTACCATGTACTCCATTTGGGTAGAGTCAAAAATATTTGTGTAAATGATTTAATATTTACAACGAACATTTATACCAAAGTGTTTAGTAAAGGGGTTATTCCACTTCATATAGGGTTACAGCTGAGAATTTTATGACAGTTAGTTTTGTACCTACAAACCCCAAATCTATTTTTTTTTTTTCAATCAGAGGATTAATTTCCAATGTATGATTCTATGAAATTACAACTACTTGTATTGTCTGAGTCTTTGGTTCAACTTGAACAAAGTATTTCTCAAAAGTTAAAGTATGTACAATATATATATATATTCTGAGCTTGTCCTCAATATTAACTTGTCCATGATCCATTACCTAATATTGTGAAATTATAACTTAAAGTTCTTATCTTAGCTTTGAATCTTGTCTAAAATATTATGTAAATATGTAGACGATATTTTTTTATTGTAATATTTGAATTTGAAATTAATTATAGTCTGTAACGTCTAAAAAGGACACCACCGAGATTCAAATCGTTATGATGCAAATATAAAAGACAACTAGAATACTGAGGTTTAATACCCTTTCAGATTGAGCGAGCTAAAGTTACCGTTTTATTGTTTATTAAAGGATAATACTATTAAAATTATGCTGCCCTATAATTCTGCCTTAAACTATTTTGCCTCAAGACATTTTGTTCCAAGGGAGCATGAATTTAATCAAAAATAAATAAAAAACGTTCCATAAATCTCAGTTATTTATATTTCAAGGTTAGATGTCGTACAAAAATGGCTTAAGGCAAAATTACCTAGCATCGACAGTTATATTGTCTTAAACTCAAACACAGAAAAAATAACTAATTTTGAAGACTTAATTGATGATAGGGAATCATGAAAGATTTTATGTTAAGAACGTACTATATTTTTGAAGGGTAAGATGGAAACCACTTGCGGGCAGGGGGTTGCTGACCACTATCCAATAGTTATATGTCCAACTTTGTGGATGATTTTTTCTTACACAATTCCGGGACTCTCAGGAATATTTGGCATCATTGTCTCATTGATTTTTTTTCCAAATGTAATTTAGAAAAAGGGTGCACATGTATTCTGTATAACTTTAAAAATTCTATAACATGCAGCTACCATACTTAGAATATCCTATAAGAGAAGTAGCGTTTCTAGCCCCTTTCAGGGGGAAGGGGAGCACACACACTAATAAAAAAAGCCCTAAAGAGAGAGTTAATTTAAAACCAAGTGTATTTTTAAGCATAGTATATACCCTGCAGTCCATAGTGGGTATTATTTTCGTGATTAGATATAATTTGAAGAGATTGATTCGAACGTTGATGAGAATAACAAAAAAATTGTAAGCATATGTTTTTATATATTGGGTTGCAAACTGTGGAGTGTAAATTAATGTTAATTTTCTCATGAATATGAGAATGTTTAGTGATTATTTTGGACATAAGGGTTCAGCCATCCTTCGACCATAAACAAACTTTAATAAAAATATCGTCATCTCGTCATCATGGGTGAACAAAAAGCCAAAGCAGCGCATCTCAGGTCTCCTAGATGCTGTAGCTGAAGTGATTAAGAAATGTGGCCCTTTTCCTTGCCAGATTTGAACCCACTGGACTTTTCTGTGTTGAGGCACTTTGGAAAGGAAAACCATAAAAACTTCACACCCAAATTTGAACTTACCAAATATCGCTGCGTGGTACAACTTATCTAATGAGTTTATCATCAACTCCTACTACAAAGCCTTCCGACGAAGTGTAAAATTCTTGATTGATGCTGAAAGTGGTCAAATTGAGTCACCCAATTTGCAAAGGCCTTATTTATAAGTTGTGTTATAATTATTTTATTTTTTTGTTATTATTGAAATATTTATAAATAAAAATCTCGTGTCCATGTTTTGACCTCAACTCTGTGTGAATAAGTGTTGCTCCACTCATAGGTTCGAAATAATGATATTGAGATCCTAGACTAGTCCATCGTTAATCCAGACATAATTCTATTACATATATAAATGACTGTGTTTACCGATACAGGAGGAGGTGGGGCATTAATAGGATTAGTTCTAATGAAATGAATTAAATAATTTCCCTCTAAACGAAGGGATACCTAATTGTGAAGGCTATTGATGTAAAAACGAAATTTAGTCAGAGTACAAACTTGCATTATAAAAACAATACTGTATTCTAGATTAAAATTATGAAAAAGATTGAAGGTTTTCTAATAAAACCATATAAAAAATAAATTAAAGTTAAACCCGATTTATCACTGTGTGGAGTCTTTAAACTCATTTTAATGGAATATCAGCTTAAAAAATATATTTTATCCGCTAACTGTTGAGGAGTTCTAGATAAATAAATTCAAAAGAGTATAAATATATTTTTCTGTGTCCCAAATATAATTTTCAATTTGTAATCAAAAATATTTTACATAGATATTACATAGTAAACATAGGGAGATGCATTATTTTGACACCAAGTTGTTCTACTCTCAATCGTTTTTCTATGCAAACCAATTTCTGCTACATTGTTGTTTTTGTTACTAATATTGCACGGGAAAGGACAGAAATTTTATCCAACATATGACTGTTGCAAATTTTGACAACATTTTTCGATACGATATTATATTTTTAAAAGTATATTAAATTTAAAAAATAGGTTAAATCCTACAGAGTTAAGCAGAAAAATATGTACTGTTAATTAATGTTGATTTTTTTCATATATAATAGGAAGATTTAGGGATTCTTTTTCACATTAAAAAAAAAAAAGTAAAACAAACTATAATAAATATTTCGTCATCTTGTAATTATATTTTGTACAAATATAGATCACGTGCTCTTGGCATCGCTTCTTCGTTTAAATGATTTCAATTGAACTTATGGTTATTTGACTTTTTTTTATGAACAGAAAGTAAATGGATTGATACGTTACATGATCGTATAATGACAACTTATTTTAATGGAAAATATATTAAATAAAGTGAATTATTATTACTGTACAGTGTACACGAGGGTTGAAAAATATGTTTGTACATAGTTCTCTACCTAGCTATATACCATCATCATAAACTGATATAATCCTATAAATCATAAAAAATAGAAAGTTACTTTTTTTTGTGGAGACAATGTATATCATGTTCAATTTACATTTTTCTTTTGTTAAAGGGGGAAAAAGGATGGTTATGAACCCTTGGCTTGTTGACTAAATCATGAGTTTTTTTCCAGGAGTTGTACAAATGAATAATTATGTACTTATGAAAGATGTTCATTTTTTTGAAATTATTAAGAAATGACAGGTATTTTATGGAATTAAACAACGTCATGGTAATTTGGGTTGTATATAAACAAATAATGTAGTGTGTACTTGAGTCGAATCGAGCCGTGTCGATAAAGTAGGAAAGGAAAACATGAAAAAAACATAATTAAGCTACTAGACATATCCATTGCTCATTTATTAATATAAATTCAACTAGCCGTGGTACCCTACTTTGCCTGAGTTATTAGGCGTCATCGAATAGTCAAACATTGCCCTAAAAATGTAGAAGATAAGTACGCAAGAAATCCTAAGTGGTACACACCGTTTTCATGAGCACACTCACACGTAAATACTCAATACATATATGATAGATGTTTTCTTCTACAAAATGAAAGAAAAATAATAATAATAGTTTGAGAAGATTCAAAATATGTCATATTGACTGATAAATCGGGTATTATTTTAGTCTCTAGAACGTATTTGGCTGATTCTTAGCTACACATGCTCGATGCTACAAGAAAAATGGCTGCAAAATTTCACTATTATGACTACGTTGTTATTTTTTAGATCCAAAATCAGGGGCGTCTGCAAATTGAAATTTGCTGTTTTTGTTCGTTTTTTTTGCAAAAAATTTAATTTTTTGTCAATAACTTTGGATTTTTTGAAATGTTCATCCAACAAAATTCATAAATTTCATTTTTCTTGTCTTTTAAATTTAATTTTCTGTAAATAGCTTTCAATCTTTGAAATTTCAATACTAAAGATTTAATAATAAAGAATTTATTTTTTTAAATTAAATTTTCTGTAAATAGCTAAAGATTTTAGAAATTTTTCACTTACTAATTCAATTTTCTAATTTTTTATGAATGGCAGGAGATTGTGAAAAAAGTTTCCAAAATTTTTTTAGTTGAAATTAAATTTTTACATTTATTTTTTCGAAACTTAAATTTTTGAATTTTTTTCCAAAAAAATTCCAAAAACTTATCCCTCCCAAAAATATAATCTTGCGGATACCTGAAAATATGAATATGATATACATCAGAGCGCAACTATATACAGTGCACCCTATAAACACGCTTGATGCTACATGCAAAGCACCTGCGAGATTTCATTAATATGACTACATTCTTATTTGTTAGATCAAAAATATGAATATGACATACATCAAGGATCACTATATTAAGTACACCTTGTATACATGATCGATGCCACATGCAAAACGGCTGCAAGATTATATTATTACTTATTGGATCAAGAATATTAATATTATATATTTCATTCAAACAAATATTAAAATATTTTTTACTCGCTAGATGGTTCTTATGTTGAGCACATGTTACTTTTTAAAGACTTTGTCACAATAACTTGGTTTTTTTTGTAAAAATGCAGATGTTTTACTCAATTTAGTTCCATTGTATCTTATGGTCACATAAAAAAAATTACATTTTTCCGTAGTGGAACACCCTATTTGATTGAAGGAAGTAAGAGTTGATATTATTATAATACCCAGGTGTGAAACTTTGTTTGATTAATTATAGAATACTCAAATCATTCTTATTTTTATTTCTGGGAATTTTGTTTTTGTTTTATTATAGTACTACTAAGAGAATATTTGTGATAGTGCAATTCGTTATAAAACTCCTGAATATGTCTACTCAGAGATTAGGAGACCCCATTATAAACTACAATTGATTGAAAGCCCTTAGGAACAGTAGTGACACAAAAATCAAACCTTTTATGAGATTTAAAATTCAACCCGACCCAATAAAATATTTAGTCGAAAGTTTATCGAGTCAAGTTAAGTCGATAATTGCTAGCTAAAAATGTTCTTTACAAACTCCTGATTTGTTTCTTTTAAAACGAGAATAGTACATAAAAGACAATAATTTTGAAACATATTAAGGTACAGAGCTAAAAATAGTGTCATAACGTTGGTTAAGTAAAGACGCTTCATAGAACAAAACCCCAAAGTCAAAAAGGAATAATCCATCATCCCTTTTGAAAAAATTGAGATACAAATCTGAAATCCTCTCTTAAGCAAAGAAATAGTGTTTACTCAACATGTTGACATTATATTTCACTACCACAAAGGAATATTAACACTAAGTTGTGGATTTCAATGTACAACAAATTATTAATCTGTATTATTAAGAGTTAGTTTATAATAAAATGTTTAATGTAAAATGCTCCAGCTGTTTTTAGTTAAAAAAAATTACTAAGATATTTTTTATGGATAAAACACATACACTTTAGCCTAAAAAATATATTTTTATTCTGCTAAAATAATAATTTTTTTAAAAGAGTAATATTTTTGAAAGTGTATCTTTTCTATGAACTTAATGTATTTTTACACCTTCGTACAACTATTTGTATTTCCACTTATAGTTTTATAAAAACATAAATCTTAATTTTTGAGCAAATTAAATACAATATTTTGCAATATTATCATAAAATCCTTTGGCAACGGTGCTCTTGCGCATCTAAATTTAAATATCAGAACTAGAACTTTTGCAGTTATGTAATTTATTTCCACTTTCCGGTTTAAAATTAACAAAAGTTTTTATGCTCAAATTAAAGTTGGGGAAAAAAAAACACATATCACTTGGTCCCTTATAATAATTATATGAGAACACACGAACAAAAAAGTTAGGATTTATCAAGTGATTCCTCCTATTCCATTCTTTCTAAAACTGTATTTGCTAATTCCTCATTAATTACTTCAATTCCCCCCTTAGTTATCCGTACATTTTTGCATGGTCCGTTGCCTCTCTCTCCAATTATTTCAAGGAAACTTTGTTCAAGGATTTTATTCTATATGGAATCCTTATCAAAAATTCCCTTGAACCATGTTTTCCAAAAACATTTAAATATTCATAAACGAAGACCACTTAAATTCTTATTCAATTAAATACTTGTTAAAAAATTGCATTCTGTCATTCAATTTACACGAATAAATCTTTTTTGTAATTATTCTTTATTTTGTGATAAGTCATTGACCGTCCATGAGTAATAACTCATTGTCTAGTCTCACTTTCGATTTGATTTTTTTCCTTTTTCTTTCTTTCCTAACTTCTTGCATACAAAATTAAGAGTGACTAAAGGAAAATGGCTCAATAATTTATTATTAGTGCTCAAAAATTATCCGAAATAACAGGACTCCAAATTAATTTTTTAATAATTATCACATATATAATTTAAAGTACAGTATCTTGTGATAAAAGTGCTTCCACGACTTTCTTATCTTCTTCTATACAAATACAAAATATAAATGGCAGAGATTAGCACTCTATCAATCCTAATTCAAATTACTTCTGCAAACGAAGTTGAAGGAAGGTAATTTTTTTGCATTTGTTTGTTCGCTTATCTGTTGGTCACCAGGATTATGGCAAGAAATTACAGATTGATTTTGATCTAACTTGGAACAGAGATTATATATGGTCACATTAAGATACCATTAAATGTTGAGAGGTCAAAATACCAAAAAACGTAAGAAATACATAATGGACAATAAAATTGGAACATATTGAAGTACAGAGCTAAAATGTAGATTGAACAAAAGTTATTCATATGGCCAAAAATTTAATTTAGAAAAAAAAGACAATAGTCGGAGGTTTGTGTTCTACAAAGTGTTCATTCTAGATACAAGCTATGATGGATTACTAAATCATTTGTGGACTGCGCTCCAAATCTCAAAACCTTTCCTAAGGTTTCGTGATACAAACCATGTGCTCAATCCGAATTGGGGATTTTTAAATAAATAAAAACCGTAAATTTTGCTCCACGTATTGTTTGATTTAATTCATAATGTGTCTTGATGATAATATCAAAACCCTCAAGTGCGTAAAAGTTTCACCCATTAACTTTTTGAAAACCTCATACCTAATTAAATTATTAAGTCCATTTCTTTAATCATAACGATTACTCTATTATGTGATGATGATGAGAGTGACCCAGGTAGATGTTTAATTATGTAAAAAAATTCTACCTACGTGTATTCTATCTTCAGGCCTTATTAACCGTTAAGTTTAAAGAAAGCAATCTGTGTTCTATTTTTCTTCTCCCTTTGACTCTATAAATGTACATATTAATTATATGTGTCCCAGCAACACAAAAACAATCTAGATTTAGTTTTTTTCAAAATTGAGTGAGGATTATATTTGAGGGTGTAGAGGCGAACTGTAGTAACTCGAACATAAGTTTTACATAATTAAACATGGAAACTCCTTTTTTTCATAATGAATAATGATGTTTTACAATTTTTACAATCAAACGTAACTGAGAAATTCATTTCAACAGTATAAATTTCTCTGTTTTTAAGTATTAAAAATTAGACTTCCATTTTGATTTATAGGCAATAACACAAATATTTGTAATTTTTGAGTTGACACAATTTCATTCCCAACCCTCAATTTGTATGCTTTGACAACTTATTGTCAATTTCTATTAATAAGTTATGCCTTTTAACCCTTTGAGTGTGTCCCAAATTGTATTTAATGTAGGGAAATTTGATCGTCACAATAAAAGAATAAGAAGTTTATAGGTTTTATTTTAAAGGAGAAGACTCATAAAATCAAATAACATTTTCAAAATATAGCTATGATTCTAAGATATTTTGGCTCATCCCACAAATTTGAATAGAAAAGCATATAATTGACTTAAATACATATGTTTATGAAATATTGGACTGTATGTAATAAATGAGATTTTTTTCTTTTTTGATTTTTTTTAATATTGTTTTTATGTTGACACACCACATGTACAAAAAACATAACGTAAACATGTTGTTTGATTATATATTGACCAGTCTTGAAGCACACTCACACCGAATGAGGGGAAAGAAAAAAAAAAATCTCTAACCCCTCCAAACTCTTAAGGTTTAAAACTTGTAATAAAAACAAAAAACTTGTTTAAATAATTGTTTCAGGGGTGTGGATCCACAAGGACAAAAATAAATCTAAAGGATATTCTTTGTTTTCAAATTTATTTGTAAAAAAAAAACTAAAAATAATGGTGTAGCTTATAAGTAAAAATATTATAGATCTGTACTATTATTTACTGATCAATAATGGATTTTTCATTCTAAATATGATGTAGCAGTTGGGGCATCCTTCATTTTTTAAATACAAGATGTATGAGCCAACTTGTCCCATCGATGGGACAATTTAGTGTAGTAGGGATTATAGATAACTAATAGTGGAAAAATTTAGTAATACTTGGAATAATTGAACCAAAATTAAAGCTAACGACGAATATATTCTACTCTGATCAAAAAAAATGTTATTTTCTAATTCCCAATTCAATTCTCACTCAATTCTGAAATTTGGTAGATACACATATCCTGACAAGAGCCAATAACAATGCTACATGATTTTTGAACAGGGTATTTAAAAGTGTATTATCTTCAACCAGCGCCCTCTAATTTTCACAGAATAAAAATAATTGAATAATTGAAGCCAATATTTGAGTTTTCGATTAAAATTAATTAACGTTAAAAAAATATTCTTAGAGTTTGTAAATTTAGAAAATGAGTCAACACTCAAGATTGGGTGTGCTCATCACTTTCAAAGAGTTCTAGCTAAGACAAGACTATCATGTTGTAATTCAGCAAAAGTCCTGGAGTATAACTCGCAGAAACTTGCTAGAAATTAAAGCACACCAACTTGCACCTGCACCAACTTCCAAATTTTATCTACCTGCATCATTTTATATATATGTGTAAATGACATCAGAATTGTATAATGCTTTGAACCGATCAGAAACTAATATTTATGATGTGATAGGTCTTTTTTGACTAGTCGTTGGATCTCATGAAGATTGGTAAAGATTCATAAAGTTCATTTTCTTGATCACAGGCTAAGTGTATGTTACTTCATTATGATTAGGTACTATTCAGTACCCATTCTATGTTTAATAACCAATAGTGTAAAATACCAAATGATTGAAATGCATCTTTTACTAAGGACGTAAATTAAAAAAAAAAGAATTTTATTTGACAAAACATGAACACGTTTTGTTAATCCATAAAATTTGATAAGCTAATTTGATTCATAAATGCAGTTACGTAATGAACGGTGATGTCATATTGATATGAGATATATGGCAAACTTGCCCAAAAAATTATATATTGATATTTATGATTTTGTATTTAAATTCAATTTAAAATGATCGTATAATAAATGAGTGTTATTCATTTGCTATAATATATATTAACTAATGTTCTTTTGGTGATTTTTTAAATTAATTATATTAATTAGTTATCCTTAAATAAAAACAACACAGTACTGTTTAATTCAAATCTTGTTTGTTAAAGTACTAAAAATAAATATTTAATATCATTTTTCGGCCAAATATTCCAAATAGTCCTTTGGTAAAATTTCCATTCAGCCAATTATCCATTGGCAAATTTTTTTCGGCCAAAACTGTCCTAGAACCATGAAATACAAATATAAATTAAATTAAACCATATAAGTAATTAAAATAAAACTGTGTATAAAAGAAAACAGACAAATAAAATATCCTTGCCAGTGTCAGATCATTAATTAATGATTGATTCATTTCATTATGAAGATGCTTCAAAAAATGACTTAAATTGCCATTGGAAACAGTGTAACAAAAATAAGGATAAAGTCCAAAAATAAATATATTTAAAAAAGAAAAATTGTATTAAGAATTGTCTGAAATAAATCAATCATTATTAATGTATAAACACTTAATATTTACAATTCGCGGCAAATTATTAGTCATTGTAACTTTCCAAACCGGAGTAACATGAATGGGAATTATAACTACGTAGAATTACAGCATCATGAATCATCAACAAATGTATACATAAATTATTTTTTTTAATGTGCAATGTGGTCATTCCATCATATCAGGATCTGTTCCATGTTTTTATCTCAACATTCCATTCCTTCATCAGATGACCATGGTTTAAATAGTACATGTATAATGTCTATGTTATAAAGAGGACGACTATTTACATGAGGGGATTCTCTTCATTAAATTTATAATTGGAGTGTATGTACCTTTTTTTTTGGGGGGGGAAAGTAAAAAATACTTTTTATTTCTTTAACATACAAAAAAATCTCCCTAAGATTAATAGGAATTTTTTTTTTGTACGCCTTCCTTATCAAGGTAAAATTAGATAACAAAACATAAAAGTTTTGATTAAAGAGAAAAAGGACTCGGTCAATATTATTTCAAACAGAAGGGGTATAACTTCATCGAAAGAAGAAATGATACAACATGCTTGATATCATTTAGTGAAAGTACAATTGTGGCCCGTCAACACAAAACTAAGATAAAATATTTTTTCTCAAAATTGACTGTGGACGACGGCATTTGTATTCTTTAATGCATTAACGTTGATTTTCACCAACAAATGATTCTTATTAACCTCTTAGAACTTCAATTTAAGGTGCTAAAATTAATTATCACAATAAAAGAATGAGAAAACGATAGATTAAACTTGAAATCGACAAATCTATTGCATATCTTATACAAAGCATACAAAATTAAATCAATTATGTCTATGAAATATTTGGGCTGTATGTATGAAGTAGAGAATGTTTTTTTTGTTCAAAATTATTTTATAACTGTCGCAGAATATTAAACAAAATGGTTGCTATGAAAAATGAAAGGTAATAAATAATTGTAACAACTGTTTTTATGAATGTGTGATAATGGTAAGAAACCAAGTGATGAAACTGATAAAATGATAATGAATAGTGAAAAAAATCGCACTTATTCAGTCTTAAAATCCAGTTTTAATTATTTTGTCCTGACATTTTCATGACGATTTTTTTGTAGTCTAGCTTGCATCGAAATATCATCTGTTTAGTTCTTTTTGCCAGTATGAAAGTGGAGCTGTCTCTTCTCACTCATGTCATGGCAACGGAGCCTCGTTTTCTTATATTATTTTGCTTCTAGATTTCAACCATATGTATATTTTTTTTTGTACTTTTTTCCTAGTGTCTCACCAAAAAGGTCTATAGGAGTGTTTTCTTTCAGACAACGCCTTTTTTTATTTTCCAGAAAAAAAATACTTTTAAATACTTTTGATGCATGACTTATTTTTCTTTTTTCGTTGATGTGCTTGTGGGGTGGTTTTTTTTTTTTTTACCTATTTTTTAGGGAGAAATCGGTCCAAGACATTTGACTAATTGTAAGGAGAAATTACTTTTATGATCAAGGACATTTTTTTCTTGAGCCACACAAAAATAAATTTTAGTTCGAAATTAGGTTTATATATGGATTGACCCAGCGGCGTGACAAGCTCCTTTTTGGGGGATAAAGACCCCTTAAAATTTTTTAAAGCTCCCCATTTAAAAAAAAAACATACTTTATATATGTCTGTTTTTGGTGTTGTCACACATGGAATGTAAAATGGTCAAACAGATCAGTCTTAAATTAAGCCAGTAGACGTAGAAAGTAACTTAGCATGTTGGTATGCTATTTTTGGGGACTCCGCAGTAATTAAGAACCTGTTTTTACCCGAAATGAAACTTTATTTTTCTTCTACCTCCATTCTTTGTTTTTATTCTCCTCTATTCAGCCCTGCAACGCAGAACCGCTCTCCCAGTATATATATAATAAACCTATATATATTATTAAATATTTAACAGTGCTGATAATTTATGGGGCTAAGCTCCCTTCCCCGCTGATTTTACCACATAGTCCATTGACTTACTTTAAGACAGTGGTTCTTCAGATATTACCATTATTTTAACTACACTGATTTTTAAATAGTGAAGTATTAACTTTTTGAAGATGTGACTTCACTAGAGGGAACTTGCATACCATAGTTTGAGAGCCACTTCATTAAGGGGAAACAAATTGCAAATATAGATGACATTGTTATTAGGTCATAAGTGCTTAGTATGAAAAAAATAGAAGAATGTTGCCATTTATTTTAATGAGTTATAATTACATATAGAAGGAAAAATATCTAATCTGTTATCTCGATAAATGGGGAAACACTTTGAAGACACATTCACATAATGAGTCAATTATGTCCTTCCAGTTGTACAAAACTGAAAAAATGGAAAAATTAGAGAGGAAACACTTTATCCTCCGGCATCAGAAATTAGAATGACATAAATCTTTTGCATCCCCATTTTTTTTTTCTTTAATCAGTGTTCTGAGCGTTGATTGGTTGAATATGAATTAGCTCTTGTTAAGCTCTGAACACTTCCTCAAAATAATTATGGAATAAATCTGTATTTAATATATATATAATTTATTAAAGTTTGAAATATTCCATTTTTTTGAAAGAAAGTTCTAAAATTAAAGTTCAAAATTTTAATTTTTCTGAAAGAAAATTGAAATATTAAACTTTCTAGGAAAAAGAAAAAATTCTTTAATCTGGAGGGGGGGCTACAATCCATCCTTCCAGTCTCTGTGGACGCCCCTGCTATTGTTTTAAGTGATCTTCGTCGTCTATCAAAGTTGAAATGAGATAATTTTCCTTTTGATTTACACTTAAAAACTTTTAGACCATTCTCACATCCTTAGTGATATCTGTCAACAAATATTTTTTTTTTTTCTTTTTAATTAAACATGCGAAGATTTAGACAATTTTAACAATTCTACTTATTTTCTTCTTAAAAAGAGGGCGATACACAGTTTCCCTCAGTTGTCTGTACATTATGTAACCATTGCAGGAAAATATATATTCATTACCAAGGCTTGTCAAGTTTGTTTTTAACAAAAATCGCTCTCTTTTTGTTTAAGCTGTCATTTTAATAACATTACCAAACCGGTATCAAATTGATGAATACGTTCTTGATAACACAAATATATTTTTTATTCCAATTCAACCTTTTCGATCAAATTACGTATTATCCAACAAAGTAAATATTGTTTCGGTATGATATGAATCTATTTGCAAAAGAAACAAACCAATTGTGACAAAACAAATGGTTCTATGATTTTGGGTACATTTACTCATTTGTAAAACATCGAATCGAAAAAAATATTTTTATATTCAACCATGTTTAGCTACAAAGTGATAATCACAAACGAATCCTATGTTGTAATTGGCAAAGAAGCTTCTTATTGCATCATTACCACTCCTGTATTTTTCTTTTCGGTTATTTTTGTTATTGGTATATCCCCCAATTTGAAGAAAGACAATCATTAGGCCAAAAGGGGTTTTTACCCGTAACGTGTAAAAAAACATTCAGACCTGCGTATATATTTTTACCTCAAGACAAAAAAAAAAAAAAATGATGAGACTCTTTAAGATGATTCGCTCCTTCGTTTTTTTATTGTTACAACGCGTCTCTTGTTGAATAGAACATACATCTAACATTTCTAAATACTCTCTGAGAGAGGTTTAACCTCATAGGTAAAAAAACAAAACATTTTCAACTTTACTAGTTTTAAAATATCAGTTGAATCAATCAGAAGAAGAAGCATATGCTTAGTTATCAATCCATTGAACATATTGTTTGGTGAATGATTAAAGACTTTTGTAACTAATTTACTATGTAAGGGTTGACATTTCTTGAGAAATTTAATTCTTTAGTCATTTTTAATATACAGTTTTATATATATAAGCTTATTTTTTTGGTTTCAGTCACAACAATAACAACTACGAACGAAGACATTTACCCCCACCCTTAATTACTCTAAGCCACATCATGGATACAAATGATGGAGGGATTGAAAATCCAGGTAAGTCGTATTTACTTATTTATCTATATCTAAATCAATACTCATGTTCCGAAAGACGTAACCATTTCTAGTTCGGTACCATTTAATAAAAGATGGTTTATATATTGAACTGAGCCCATGATTGAGGTGAAAGTTAAGGAATGAAAATTACCTGAACTTTGAATTATTTATTACGTATAAAAATAAACACTCACAAACAGAGGTCATACAATTACTCTTTAATCATTTAATTAAATGGAAATCGTTTTTTACCTTCGTATCCAAAAACAAATTTGGTTTCTTTATCTTTACATATTTGCATTAAATTAAGCCTGTTAAAGGGGTACACGAAATATCTATTTCTTTCAATAATAATGCAGTTCTTTATTCATTTCAAGAACATGGTCCAAAAATGCCTAACCCTTCTATTTTTTCAAATCTGCATTCCACAACAGCGTTGCTTATATTGTAATCGTTTATTATTTATTTTGTTTAATAGGGTAAATTATTATACCTATATGTCTACGGCATATATAGGTAGAAATTAGTGTTGTGACTTGGATCAAAACCGAATCTTTTGTTCGGTTAAGTTATTTTTTTTAGCAACGATTTTCTCTCCTATGATGATTTATGAGTTGTAGAAATATGATTTATACAACACATTTAACTTCATATGGCGTTTATGTAGGTCCATTTTCACAATTTTGAAACACAATTGTTGTCATCAATAATTGATCGGCGTTACCTTGTAAATACACAAATATACAGTGTATTTTTTTATTAGCTGTCAATATATCTGCTTTTTTTTCTGCTAATTAGTAGTCTGTACCTTAAATGGTTGAATTAGAACTAGCTCTAGTTAAGCTGTGAGCAATTATTTTCAATTATTGAACAATAGTTCCATAGTTTGGAAGAACTGGCTAATTACCAAATGATTTAGGGCCTTTCCCCCTCTTTCTCCGCGAATAAAATGTTGCGTGATACAATAAAGGTAAGAACTTGTATAGAATTGGTCTAGACATCATTTTTGTAGTGATTTTTTCTTTGAGATCGTTTTAGATCCAAATTCTTTATTCCACTAACAATCTCAACCCGCTTTATGATTTTGAGACCATGGTCCAACACTAGTACATACGTCTTAAATCGATTGAAAAAGCTATAACAGGATGTCTGTTGTATTTTTTTTGACCTTATCAGGTCTACTTTCTTTTTGATTTTATGATGATGTATCGTTCCTGTTGGTGGAGAACAAGAAAATATCTCTTGTAGAGAGGGTGAATTAAGACATAGTTATTTATCTTCAATGTACTTTAGAGTGGTCAGTATTTTTTAAATGAATTAGTACATATGGTGGAGGCCATTTATAGTAGTGATGGGAAGATTAATCGGAATTGGAGAATCGGGTGTGTTCCGGTATACGGAAAATAATGTTTAATTTGTCAATTCTGGTTCTTATGTTTCATTATTTATTACTGGTATTAAAATATTTATATCTTTTCTAAGTTATGAAAAAAAATTCTGAAATATAACCGTCAAGATATAAAAAAACGACCATTTGAATTGGTTACTTGATTCATATAGTTTTATAATATTGTAATAAAATAATTTATGAAAAAAATAGTCCAAAACTGAGAAAAAACAAATTGAACACAAATAAAGTTGAATTAGGATCTTCATCTATTTCATTTTAATCATAGTGATCACTCTAGTACTTAAATAGAAAAAAAAATAGTTTGAAATTCTATTCCTTTTGAGATACAATTCTTCAACAAATATCAAGAAAAGGAAAAAATCTGATTTATTTGTTACTTGATATATATATATACCAGTAATGGGACGATTAATCTGAATCTGAATGGGGAATCGGGCAATTTTTCTGGAATCAGAATCGGCAAAAATAATGTTTAATTTACAATTCTGATTTTTATTTATTACTGGTATTTAACTATTTATAACTTTTTTTATTAACAGAAAAAAATATGTATGTATGCCCCTTTCCCCCAAAAAAAAGAAAAAGTAAAGAGTTTTTTGTTTTTAGTAGAGAAATTAATCTTTGATTTTTTTTCAAAAAATAAATTTACATTGATGAACTATGTTTTTTTTAAATTTTGCTCCGAAAATTTAATTTATTTAATTTTTTTTCAAACTATTTTACTCCTAAAATGTAATTTTTAAACTTTTTTTTCCAAATTATTTATTTTTTTGAGAACAACTATGGATTTTCTCAATTTATTTATAAAAAAAAATAATTTTCTGAGAATATCCATGGGTTTTGAATTTTTTTTCCATAAAATTTATTTCTTTGTGAATAGTTGATAACTTTTGAAAAAAAAAATATATCTATATATATCAAATTGTATATTTGGAATTTAGTTTATGGATTTTTTTTTTGAAAAATTCAAAAACCAAGACCGCCCCCCCCCCTAAAATTATAATCTTGTTGACGTCCCCGGTAGCAAAATTTTGTTTTTAACTATTAATTTAAAAAAATCGGGATCGGTAATTTTAACTAAAATTGCATGAATATTGGCCTCAAGATTTTTTTTTGAATCGTCCCATCATAAATATATACATATAGCCCTATATTTCATAGGCATATTTGAGTCAGTTATAGACTTTATATTCAAATTTGTTGTATGACTTACGATACTTAAAGGATTTAACTATAGTTTAGGGGCTTTATTTCATTTAAGAAAATAGTATTGGGCCCGATAAGGCCTTACAAACATAATCTGTCAACTTCTCATTTTTTGATTATGACGATAAATTTCGGCTACTTTATGTGCAATTTGAAAAACATCTAAAAGGATAATCAGAATAAATTATTGATAGAAAGGGCTAATATTCGAACAAAACTATAAATGTATTGAGGAAAATCTTTCTTGCTTGTGTTGAGGGGCCGCATTTATATTATGTAAAGTGAGGTACCTATAAAGTATCAAATGTGTACATATGTATTTTCCCAGAACGATAAATTTATGATCTTTGATAGTAAATATCTATTTGTTTTTGGGGTTTGCACACTTGAGTCATTATTTTAATGAGCGCGCTTTTTCCCCTTTTGACAATTACGTTTAAGTATTTCACGAAATGGCTGTACAATGATCTAAAAAAAACCATGGGTTTTTCTCCCTTTTAATGCAATAATTTTCCCTTGCATTATCTTGGTATTTCACAATTAAAAATATCAGTATATTATATAACCACCGTACTGGGATAATATTTTTTGAGAAGGGGGGGGGAAATCATGGGTATTTACAGAATATCATTTTTTTCAGAAAAAAAATTTCAAAAATGAAATTTTTTATAAAAAGCATTCATAAATGAAATTTTGAATATTCAATTTTACATAAAAAATTTCAAAATTCCACAGCTATTCACAAAAATCAAATTTTTCTGGGAAAAAAATTCATTTCAAATATTCATTTTTTTGCTCTCCTGCATAATTAGTCCGCATTACGAAAAAATTTGCTAAAAAACAATTTTTACCTAATTTGGTGGGGGGGGGGGGTTAAACCCATTCCAGCCATCCCCTGCGGACGCTCCAGTATAACTCTGATTTTAAAAGACTAAAAGTACCTTTTACCAAAAAGTAGCTCTCAACTTATTTTTATGAGATGACAATGGTGAATATTCTATCCGACATATGATGGCAATGTGCGTAATTATCTACGTACATATTTTCAAAATAGTATGAGAAGCAATAAAAATAAGAACCACATCCAAACAACATCAAAATAGTTCCTGAGGGAAAAATATTTGTTATCATATGATGAACAAATCAGGCTCAAGTTACATAACCCTGCCAACGAACTAGTTGTTATATAAAACAACAATATCAAATAGCCGACGAAGGTTCTTTTATTTTGATTAAAATATATTAATCCACGAGTGAGCCATCCTATCATATTTGGACCTTCAACATAAAAGTAACTTTAATGATTTTTCTCAATACAGAGTGTTGGACAACATTTGTTTTTCCGTCACGTTCTATTAACCAATCATCTCTACCGCAAATTTCACTTAAAATAGCCAAAATTGAATTGTCATAATAAAAAAATGCAAAATTGATATTTTTAAAGACCATTTCAGGGTAGTATAAAAATCTACAATAAGGTAAAGACACTTAACTATAGTTAAAGTTCTTGCCTGTCTTGACTGATCTACAAATTTGAATGCAGCTCCTATAAGTTTGTATATTAACCAAAAGTTATAACTCTTGGTATTAAATAAAATTTTACAGAGAACTCCCCCCTCCTCTAGAAAAAAATTATACACTTCTATTAAATGAATATATAGGCTTAATAAGAAAGAACTCATAAACGACTACCAAAATTCTTGTATAACTCAATGCATTAATAGTTTTTTATAATTTATTATTATAATTAAAAATTAAAAAAACCCGTGAAATTAGGGGAATATGCGCCACTGTACAGAGAGTCAGAATAATCCCATATAACGCGTTATGCAAATCCAGGGTGTTTGAAGCATATTTAATTGGGAACCTCTTGTAAATAATATTTAGTTGTATTAAACGACATTTTTCAAATACCAGATAAAGAAATGGAAAATAATTACATTAAATATATAAAAATGTGTTGGGCCAATTAGGTAATACCCAAATACTCTTTTTCTTTTAGCATTTGCTGATGAAGGTGGTGGAGGAGCGTTAACCACACCCCCGAATGGGGATACTACTCTCTTAAGAAGTACTAACGTTGTTGAAAAGAAACTCCGGGAGCGAAAACAAACAAAAGAGGCCCTCTACAATTCTCGAGACCAGAGGCGATCCTTTCTTATTAAGAAATGTAGGGAGATCCTAAGTCAAGTACAAGATAAGGACGGGAAATTTAATCACATGGATACACTGCTTCAAAATAGAGTATGCAAATATATATTATTTTTTTAGATAGATATAAGGATTTGAACTACCTAAGAAATCGGATCCCTCCTATTTTATTGAATTCTTTTTAATTCTAACTTTTTTTAATTTTTATGAATCAATTATGTACTCTTATTTTTATAATTCTTGTTTTTGACCTTGATAGGACTTTACAGAGACATTTTTCGAATTGTTTGACAGAGACTGCTCAACAACTGTTCCGCAACAAGACTTTTTTTGAAACAATTCGAGTCAATCTACAGTAAGTAGTCCTCTTTTTTCATTCTTTTTAGAGCGTTTCATGATGTTGTTTACTCCTTATTTGCAGAAGTGATCGTTTTTCGCATAAGCCCTCAGATTACCGCAATGATATAATAGAACTATTTGAAACAGTTACATATCTCATTAGTAAAGAGGATGACCTCACTGCGGATACCTTCCATAAGGTTGTTAACTCTAGGGGCATTGCCAATAAGCTCTATGTCCTCGCGGATTATGATAAATCCGGGGACATGGATGTTGAAGAGATGATGAAATTCCTTCTCAATATCAGCAAACCCCTTCACGTCGAGGATTTCAACACGGACCAAGTGCGGATTTTGAAAGAAGTTTTCCAAAGAAATCTTAAACAGGGTCAAGATCAATTGACGATGATGGAGTTCAAAAAGATAATGCCCTCGAAAAATGTAAGAATTTTCTTTTGACTTATCAGACTTATTTTCTCAAACTCACTAATATTCATTCCACTCTATGTGTATCTTCCAGGAGTTCTTTTTAGAGCGAGCATTTAAAATCTTTGATCAGGATGGAAGTGGAACAATATCCATGTCAGAATTTTTTGAATCCATAAATACATTTGCAGCCCAAGGACCCAGTGAAAAAATCATTTTCTTGTTTAAAATCTATGATATAGACGGAGATGGCGCACTTCAACTTGAAGAGATTGAGAGTATTATTCGAGCATCCCTCACGGAGTCTGGAATGAAACTTCCTGAAAGTGATATTCAAGCATTAGCCTTTGCACTCTATGATGAAGCCCTGGGTGAGGAAGGAGAAGACACTGGGGAAATCACAATTGATCAGCTTTCAACCGTGTTTACAAAACATGAAGGGCTTTTAGAAGGTCTCAATATTAGGTAAAGTCATCTCTCAGTTGAGGAAGGAACATGGCCTTTACATAAAGTTTATATTTTATTTTACTTAGCTTAGCAAAATGGTTGACTCCTCAAATCAAGAACAGTAAGAAAAAAACGTCTAACCCCCTCGTAACATACATACGGGAAAAGTTATCCTTACGACATATTAGACAAAACTGGCAGTTTTTTACATTCTTACTTTTCCTCATCTCCATCAATATTATACTTTTCGTGACAAGAGCGGTTTATTTTAAGGACTTTGCGACACTTACGGGTGCAAAGCCTAATGGTTTTTATATGATGAGTAGAGCAAATGGTAATAATTAACTATAATATCTTACAATTACGTAGTATGAACTCCTTATATTATTTTACTATGATCATAGGAAGAACACTCCTATTCAATTCAATGATGATATTGGTCCTCGTCCTTCGATATACCATCACAAAGATGAGAGATCTTGGATTAAATCAATTTCTACCCATTGATAATAATATTTATTTTCACAAAGTTTTAGGAATTACGTCATTCATTCAAGCCTGGTTCCATACCATTATGCACTTGTGCAACTTTTGTAAGTGTTGATGGATTTTTCATCATTATAGCCTTATTTTTTTTTTTTTTTTTTTTTTTTTGTAATAATAGCCATTAATGTTGCTCCGAATCCTGTGAAATTTGTACAGTTAACAAACCCTTATTGGAAGGGATACAATCCAACGCCTAACAATACGAACAATTGGCAATTTTTGGGATATCAAGTAAGTTGGGAGGAAGAGAGTAGCGAAAAGAATATTAATTTATTTGTCTTCATTTCTAGGTTCCAGAGAATTGTTTCTTATTAACAGATCCTGAGGTTTGTCCAAAAGGTTCTTTAATGCCAGATTTGAATGTGACCTATTGTCAAATGTGTAATGAAAATGGTTCAGCCTGGAATATAGGAGATTGGATTTTCACGATGAAGCCCGGCGTTTTTGGTATTATCGGTGGTATAGCCAATCCAACTGGGGTCGCCCTCATCATCATATTTACCATAATGTTTATTTGCTCTCTACCCTTTGTTCGTAAAACTGGACATTTCCAAGTTTTCTATTTTACCCATTTGATGTATTGGGCCTACTTTTTTTTACTCATACTACATGCTCCGGAATTTTGGAAATGGGTTATTGTACCCCTAAGTATTTACGTGATTGAGCGTTTATATCGAGGTCTTTCAACAATGATTGGCCAGGGAAAGAGTACTATTGTTGATGGTGTTGTATTGCCTTCGAGAGTAACACGATTGGACATTAATCGACCCCACAACTTTAGATTCAATCCTGGAGATTGGGTGTTTATCCGAATTCCCAAAATTGCAACATATGAATGGCATCCTTTTACTATTAGTTCTGCTCCTGAGAGATCCGACATATTCACTCTACACATTCGAGGTGTTGGCCAATGGACAAACAGATTGTATAACTTTTTTGAGGAGAGGAAGCAAGAGATTAATGCGGAAAGTAGACGGCAGTCCATGAAGCAGTAAGTATATCTAACATAAATATCTCATTAATTTCCTATGATGTTTGATATTTTAGTCGCCATGGAGACTCTTTAAAGAAAAAGAACTCTCTCTTTATCAACATGATTAGTGATGAAGTAAGCGGAAATCCATCTAGAAAGAAAGAAAAATTAGAAATTCACATTGATGGACCATTCGGTGCTCCGGCTAGCAGTATTTTTCGAGCAGAACATGCTGTACTAATCGCCACAGGCATTGGTGTGACTCCTTTTTCATCCATTCTTCAATCCATCATGTCACGCTACTTTGATTCCAAGAGAGAATGTCCAAAATGTACATATAAATGGTCTGATAATTTAGGTCGATCCATGATGAAATTAAGAAAGGTTTGAAAATAATATATTCCTTATTCTTAAAGGATATCTCAAAAGTATTTATTATAAACTAAAACAAAATAGGTTGACTTTATTTGGATAAATCGAGATCAAAAGTCTTTTGAGTGGTTTACGAAACTCTTACACGAAATTGAACTTGAACAAGCCCAAGAGGAGCTACAACCCGAAACGGTGATGAACAAATTTATGGATATTCATATGTATTTCACTGCTGCATTACAAAAGACTGATATGAGAGCCGTAGGCTTACAAGTGGCGCTGGACATTCTTCATAAAAAGGTTTGTTCATAGTATGAGGCTTCCTAAAACTTTTTAAAATATATTTTCTACAGGAAAATCGAGATTTGGTGACAGGTCTGAAAGCCAAAACAAATGCAGGCCGTCCCTACTGGAATCGTGTATTTTCTCAATTGAGGGATCAAAAGAAGGGGAAAATCACAGTGTTCTATTGTGGAAATCCTACTCTTGCTAAAATTTTAAGGGAAAAATGCGAGGAATTTGGCTTCAATTTCAGGAAGGAAGTGTTTTAATAGAGCCCGATTACATACATTCCTCCTTCTCTCTCTCTCTCTCTCTCTCATTTGCCTCCTAAATTTAAGACAATTGCAAAAGTTAAACCTAATTTCATCAAATTAAGTTTAGACAGATTTTCCTAAACGTGAAATAATGTAGCAGAAGACATGTTACAAGTTATAGTTTTTACATATTATATTCTTTTGATACTCCTTGTTATTATATTATATTATGTATTCTTTTAATCCTGTTGTTAATGTGAACATCAACTCACTTCAATTTACCTTTTTTTGTACCAGATAAAAATAAAAATTGAAATAAATAATTAAAAACCCGATTTATTATTAATATTGTTTTATCCTGATCCTCAAAATCGTTATTAAAATACCATGAATTACGAGCAACATCTCTGCCAAACAAGGGATACAATTTAAAGTCCTCTTAATCAAAGGTCAAAAAAGTTCTTAACCCGGGTGGAAACTTGTAGCTTACAAACTTTTATTATATTTAGAGCTTCGGAGTTAGGAAATTAGAGCTATTTATAATTGTATAGGTAGCTATGTATCTCAAACACCTGCTGCTTTTTGATTTTTTAAATCGGACGAGAAATGTCATCGCAGCGAGATTCAAAGCTTAGGAAATCAACTCTTCTTCGTGCAGTTACACTCCACTAGGTCAGGGTGACGGGAGGGGCTTGTTCGACAATCAACAATTTTGAGAAGAGACTAGACCACAACGAGATCATAGAGAAGAAGGAGGTCTCTGGAAAAAAACCATCAATAATGCCGATGCCCAAAAGGGCGCTCCTGATCTGTTCCTGGAGTGTCACAGGATTCATACACCCATGAATATCAACGTTTTCAAGACAGCCAATGCTCCCCTGGGTTCAAGCAAATGTAGTCAACTTCAACGTTGTCTTTCAACAAGATGGAGCCCATTTCTCGCTGAGAAAATTGCTCAGACCTTGCTAGCTAACAACATTGCTTTCTGGGACAAAGAATGTGACCACCTTACAGTCAGGATGTAAATCCCTTTTCACATTTTTCACCTGAACATTGAAGCCATAAAGGTCTCTGTTGAACTTCACGTGCAATACTTGTAACTCTTTTTTAGCAAAGAGTTCTGTCGCCATCTGTGAGGGCATGGCGGGCAAATTGAATAAATTATTTTGAAATTGGCTATGTATCAGAAAAAGATTAATAAAGATTTTGTTAAATTTATAATTAAGGAATAGTAGGCTATTTTTTTTTCTTTCCAAGTTTCCACCCGGTAGTACTGGAACTCCAAATCGACCCTCAATCTTTGCTCACCAAGTCCTAAAAAACTTTCATTGTTCTTTTGAGGTCATTGCAATGCCAGAATTATAAATTTTTTTACATTTAAATTTTTTCAGCAAAACGATAATTTTGAAGATTGTCAATGTTAAAATGTATAAATTTGGGATGGGTACAACCTCTCCATTCCCACTGAGGATGCCCCTGGAATAGCGTGTACAGTCTTAAAATTTCTATTGATTACAATGTAAGGTAGCTTTTGATTTAAAATTGAGTCGCAAGTCATACATATCCAGCTTTAGTCAAGTCTTTGATTGTGAGACCAAGTTAACTTACGGGTCTTTCAAATATGGACTCAAATCCAAGCCCCCACTTCCGTTCTTGATCCCCAAAAAAACTTACTTTTAATATAATTTTCTTTCAATATCTATAAATTTTTTTGGTCAAATTTCGTATATAAAATGTATTTCTAAACAGTTTTCAAATTTTTAACCACAATAATTTATTATTCATGTATTTTCTTATTATTTTGGGTAACGATCATTAAAATACATATTGCATTTTATATACCTTTGTTGTTCTAAATCTACTGTTCCTTCAATTAAAGTGCTCTTATTTTGGATATATGTCTACATAAAATGTTCATATTTAGTTTACAAGAGAATATCTATATATATTTCATATAGTTTATATGTTCATTATGAATTTTTTTATAACATAAAATATCATTTATAATTACTGGTTAAAAATGACCAGTAATACACTCTTTGTACATGTCATTTTTAGCAAAAATTTACTCAAAAAAAATAATATTAATTCTACTTTTCCAAATATTGAGGTCTATTTCGGAAAAATAAAGACACTTCAAGTCTGAAAAATATCAAGAAGATATATTTTTCGTAGTTTAAAGTTGAAAATGGGTCAAATTAACCCAAAAGATGACTCGAGAGTATTTGTATTATATCTTTCAACTAATTATACTTGGGCATGGTGTTCATAAATTAATAAAGTAAAATAAAATCAATGAAGTATCAGTCCGTTGTATAGGATCTACAAGTGTTCTGTTATACCTCATTTATTTATTGTGGTACTAGAAATGATTAACTAAGAGAAAATAAAGTTGAGTGACGTCATCAAGGACCCAAAGTTACAAGTTTTAGGACTGAACTGGAAAAGCCTGCTGTCTTCAATCCTAATTACAGACCAACACAACAATAGGATCTATGAGTATCAAAGAATGCGACACCCAAAATGACTATGGCCTCTTATTTCTTTGTACATTCATAAAATTATATCTCCATACAAAAAACTATTTACACCTTCAAACATCTTTACGATATTTGAAACCAGTTTATATCTTGCTATGAAGACAACAAAACTTCATAGACTTATACGATTTACAAAAAAAAAAAGTTCAAGTGGTGTGTCACTGAAAAAAGGTGGAGAATTCCTTATGTAGGGCAGTTATGTTCCGTGTTTAATTTTGGACACAGCATCACGAAGATCATCCACCACGTTAAGTATAATTTAATAAGTAAATTATTCTCTTACATAAATAAGTTCAGCTAAATGGTATAAGTAAATTAAAAGATGCTTAAGTCAGCAGTAGAATTCAGCTGATTCGTAAATGTTTTAGAATAAAAATCTGTTTTTAGTATTTGATCGCATAAAAGTTCGATAAGCGCATCTTCCATATCATGTGTGGTGGTGGAAGCGGTATATCCAGTTATATTTCTGTGGGGCCCTATCTTCTGAGAAAGTATTTTTTAAATGATCACGAAGAAACTTATAAAAAATATGTACATTCATCATTATTTAAGTTTTGATCCCACTCAAAGTAATGTCAATTCTAATTACATATTTCCTTTTTTGAGATCATCTCGTAGCTCCTCCGAGGTATATTGTTACCCCACTTTGAGAATCACTAATGTAGGAGATACTTTTATTAAATAGAATTCATATATTTTTTTTAATAAATATAATTTATTTCCAAAGATTTTGAAATAGGGGAAACATTTTACAGAATGCTAAAATAGGGTAATTAAAACGTATAAAAACAGACGCATACATTTATCAAAATATTCAAGACCTAACCTTAATTGTATTTAAAATAACACTATAGTCTCTTAAAATATTTATTAAGCCCTCATCAAGTATGGAGCTGGATGCTTTCATGGCGTAGATGCAAAATTGAATTTTCACGATCACTGCGTGATGATATACCTTGTCATAGGAAGCTACTATAAAAAAATTGTTTCTGCTTACAGAGTCTCCGAAGTGTTCCTTTACCAGCTCTCCAAGAGTAGAGTTAACAGGTTTTAAAACTGGGCACTCCCATAGAAGGTGTGAAGCTGTCTCTCTTTCTGAATGTCAGAAATAGCATTTAGGGTTATCTTATAGATATCCTGATACCTCCAGTGTTCCTGTCACTACTCGATACGTGAACCATTTCTCAGATGGGGTAAGGAGATTATTTGTGTAGCTCATCCATAAACTATTACTATATTCTAAAACTTCTTCTAATGGCTTTACAAAAACAAACAAACATAAAAATTACTTGTATAGAATACAACTTGATGCAAAAAACAAAACAAACAAATATAAATATATGATTAAAATCAAACAGAAAAATCCATAGTGGTTTTCAAAAAATAATTTTTTTTTCTTAAATTTCAAATATTTTGGGGAGAAACCCCAAGCTATTCACAAAATATTAAACCTTTTGGAAAAAATTACAAAATTAAATTGGAGTAGGTTAAAACTTCCTCTATTGGCTTTGTATTTTGTTGTTGACTTCGTCCTCCTCAGCTCTGTACTGAACGTTGATTGAGTTCTTGTTATGCTCTGATCAATTCACCACAATTATTGAATAATAATTCATTAGTTGGAAAGAATGGACTAGCTACTAACTGATTTTGGGAGATTCCTTTTGGAAAAGAAGTTACAAAATATGTATACTGAAGGTAACAACAAGATACATCTTTATATTTATGAATGAAGACGTATAGTAGTAATTTTGTTATGAAGTCATGTTAATATGAAGTGGAGCAGTAGATATAAACATATGTTGCGCGTCAACATAAAAACAATTTTGAACAAAAAGATACAAATATTATTTACTTCAAGCACACATACAATCAGGGGCGTCTACAACATAATATTTTTTATTAGGTTTTTTTGGTGTTGGTCAATTATAAAATTTGTATTCAAGATGGATATCCTATACAATTTGCCTGCACATCATAATTTATCTTTTTATCTCCAAATTAGAGATAACGACAGGGGATAGTTGAAATTCAATCCTCAAAGTTGAGCGTCTTCTACTCTTCCTCAGTCATTATATTCTTCACTTAGCGTCCTTCGCTTGACGTACCGAAGTTATATCCTTATTTTTATAAAGTTGCGAGAATTGAATTTCAACTATCTTCTGTCGTTGTTTCCAATTTCGAGATAGAACGAAAAAGTATGAAATATGTGCAAACTTATACAGGATATCCTTAAAATTTGTGCCATAACTTACTGCGGTTTGTTAAGGTTAACTGAAACTGATAAAATCGGTTATTTGGTAACACTGATAATAAACGATACTGAGACATCATTTTTGTTTAAGAAGAGTGCATAAGTATTCACGTTGCAAGAATGACGAAAAGAAGAAGCGGATTGGCTGGTTAAGAACATGTCTTACCAACTGAAATTGATTATATTGATGATGACAAAATTCCATTTTAAAATTCAAATACCGCAAGATCAAATTGACTGAATTTGTATATAATATGTTCATGTTAAAATTTAGACAAATATTATTCATATTAATTACTTGTTGCTGAGTTTTTTAGTTGTTTAATATTGTATTTGGCTCTTTCAAAATTCCTATCGGTTTTTCATTGAAGTAAAAATCTTATATTAAGTTTTTGTCTGTTTCATATAAAAAAATCCAACCTTCCTTTACATTTTGGCCACACATATATTTTAGTAAATACATATTATAAATTTCGCTTTAGAAATTAGAAAGTTTAATGACGTTCTTTGATCATTTTATAAATAAATAAAAAACTGTTTTGTTTAATCGCAAAATCATGCAATCCCTCATTTTTATTTTCTGTTATTTTAAGAATTCCCATTCTATTATTAATTTTATGTATGACTGGAACTAAATTTCCAGCACTATTTGAACAAGAAATTCCGGGTTTTTTTAATAAAAGACAAAAAGGTGTATTCTTCTTCACCTTTATATTTTTGATATGTACTAAAAATATTCTTAAAAAAAAAAGGAACTGTTCATAACAAATATTTAATTAATCTTTTTATAATACCAGAAAAATAATTTAAATTTTTGGTTCCAGATTGGTTATTGATATTTCATTAAATTAGTATAAAATATATAGGATTAATTTTGATATTCAGGCTTGTAAACGGACGCAAAATTAAACAGTGTTCCTTGGACGTATATTTAATATACAGAACGCTGCAAGGAACTGAATTTTTTTTAACCCTAAAAATAATTATTTTACCAGTACGATGTTCCGTGATTTTATTGACTAATATCAAGTTGCGTAAATTATATTTATACTATTTTTATCATTTTATCATGGACTTCTAGAGACCTGGAATAATCCATGGATTTCTAAACTCAGGATAATCAGACTTAATAAATAATCAAGCAATCTTAATTTTAGACACCAATTGGTTTCTCTTATTTCCTTTTTATTTCATATTATCTAAATCACACAAAGTTCCTTTTATTATTACATTCTATATCAATGATAGAATCTATCATTGAAACAATATTTGATATTGTTTGACAGTAGAACTTGCTCTTTTCAATTATATTTCGCACTTTATCATTGTGAATAGATTCAAAATTATTTACCATTATATTAAAAAAAAATAATGTTTGACTTTAGGTATAAACTAATTACCAGATTTACATGAGGTGGATAATATTTCACATGACAGATTACAATACATTACAATTTCCTCTAAACTATTTATGGAAAACAGTTTGAGCCTTAAAACAATAAAAGCACATTTATTTGCTAAATTTTTTATCTATTTCAAACTCCAATTTTAAAAGTTATGATGTAAAATAAAGTGAAAAATAACACAATAAATGAAAAAAGATTGATCAAACAATTAGAGGTGTGAAAATTGTCGAAAACGTATTAATTATACATTTACAATAATTATATTTAGGTTATCTGCAAGGTATTGGTGCTTCTATTTTTATTAATTATTTATTCCTATTTATGAAGTTCAAATGTATTAGGGCGTAATGATTTTTATACTGATCTCTGTTAGCATATATGTTGACTATCAAACTTCCCAAAACATACTCTTCTTTTTTATTTACATTCACGATGATTTTAACAATTTTTACATCCCTATAAATAATACAGGCAAAAGCAAATGCTCATGTATAGTATTTTTTGTGGTGTAAATAATATTTTCTTCTTCATCTAGGTAATTAACTTTTATACCTGTGGGCATTTAATTTAAATCAATTTTTAATTTCAGATCAGATATTGATTTTATGATGTCTTGTCAATGATAATTACTTTAGACATTTATTACTCGATTTTTTTAGTAAAGCGTTATCACTGAATTTATAAATTGCATCATAATTAAAGGAGACGTCATATTAGGGGCTCAAAGGTGATATTTTTCCCACATAAAATGGAAAAACTTGCAATAAATCTTGATATAACTCCAACAAATGGTTTTAACAATATAAAAAGACTTAATAACTTCATTGGATACTACTTGATGCCATGATAAACAGGGATATTTGTATTAATTCAATGTAATATCTACTGAAAATCACTATGATAACTCCAAATTTGTAAGATTATTATTCTTTTTTGATCGATTAGGGACAAAAAATGTTGTATAATTATAGAAAAATACCTTATTTCTTCTACTGTAATGATAATTCTTATCCATAATACGGAACAATCTAATATTTTGAATACATTTTAGAGTCAGATATAATATAAAACTAGGCTATAGATGGAGAGGCAGGCCCTTTTATTTGTTGGTCCATTTTGACATCCAAAAGTTTCCTATTTTCCTTTATATTAACGAGAAAAGGGGTTTTAATTGTCATAAAACTTGGTTTGTTTAGGCTCCCAAAATGGCCGACATCAACTATGCTAACTTCATGTGACAAAGTTATATTTAATTCCCCCTTTCGCTTCATATCAATTCCACACTAAAAAAAAATAGCCATTAGATGGTCAAAAAAGGAAGGAAAAAAAGAATGCGTGTTCCATAACATGATTATTCCTTGCTATATTTATGTTGTTTAAAGATATACAAAGGGAAAAAGTCAATTGATAATTTCCAGCAAAAAGAAAAGAAGAAATGATTTAGGAGAGAGAGTTTTTCCACATATTATGTTGACTTCATCTTTCAGACTGAACAATATATTCAAAACCTTTTATACCTCTAGTAAGATATTCTTCATTGTTTTATGCATATTCCATCAAGTGAAAAGATGAAGATGAAATTTTTGACTCATTGGTTCTTTAAATTTTACAAATGTGTTTTGAAATGTGATTTTTTAAGATGAAAGTATAGACATGTCGTGCACCACAATTAAAATAAACTTTGATCTCATCCAGATCCTGAACAAATATATTGTGACTATTTTTTTGGTTTTCTTTATAAAAAAACATTTATTTATAGCATATACATTTTCAATATGACCTCCATGGGTATCAGTTCCCCCACGAAGTAAACATTTTACTTCGTAATGAAAAATATTAATTTGCATAAACAGTCCCAGAGTTATTTATATTGATATACTGTCAAATTAGGGTTTTAATAATAGTAGGTATTTCAAATATTCACAGTTTTACATTTAAAAAAGATTTACATTATCTGGGCTAGCTTTTCATTTTCTCAATGTTGCACATTCACAAGGATTAAACGTTTATGGAAAAAAAAATCAGAATTTTAAAACTGTATTAGATTGTGAGGTGTCATTTCAAATCGTTGGTATTACGGACATTTTATCCTATCTAAACTCTTAAATGTTTTGGATATACATTGGGGCTTAAAAAAAATTACTTATTTTCAAAAGACGTGTATGGGATGTAACGGTTACTCTAAAGTTGTCGTATGAACAATATCAAAGACAACGAATTGTGGATTTACTCTACGCCAATGTGGGTTATCTTACACAAAAATTGCAGATATTGTCGGATTGACCAAAATGACTCTCTGCGATAAGATAAAAACCCTCATGTAGCCGCAGTAAATACCCAGAAGTCCACACTGCCTGGGCAGGGCAATTTTGACGAATTGATTACCGGAAGGGTGGATTTAGACCCAACCGTATTAATTCGAGCACTAGTTTCGGGAATTTTCCATCACCGACACAACTTTATAGGACTATGGGAGTGGCTATTGGGAATGCATAGAATGACAATGTAAAAGATCCGAGTGTAGAACAAATACTAATATATTTTACTTCTCACATGGTATAATAACGGATGAAAGAAAAACATATCAGCTTCATTATATGTAAGTCACCACATTAGCCCCCCTTTTAGAGAGTGGATCAGTTAATTTAAAAAAAGAAAATTAAACTTATTGAAAAAACAAACACAGCATGAAATATCAAAACACATGGAAAAAATAAATAATATGGAAATAATCAAATGTAATAAACAAAGGGAAATGAATTAATGAAAAGTTCATAAATCAGAGAAAAAGAAATCATTATTTTTGCCAGAACAAAGTTTTTGCCTATTGCAAGAATTCTTGGTGTATTGAGTAGAACTGTCCAATTCTTTTTTTAATGTCTTTAGATGATGATTTCGATGAGGAATTTATTGATGAATGAGTCTGAGAGATATCACAGAAAGTTTGAGTCATTCAATTGAAATCACGTCCTTTTTTCAGGATGGTAATTCTACATAGAAAGTGTTTGGATTTCGAACAAACCCCTTGCTTAGCCTATATAGGGAGCTTCGAGTGTGCCTTTGACAGGTTCAACTCGAATGTAAACGTGATGAAGTCGGTTGAGACGATTCGAATGATAACTTTTCTTTAGATGAATGATTGGAACCTTCAAAAAACGATGATAAATGAGCATTCTTAAAGTATTCAGTAAGATAAGTTACGTATGATAAAGGCAAATTATTATGGGCTTGATTTTTGATCATGTTTTTGGGAAAAATCATTTCCGATTCGGTTACTGCCAAAAAGGGAGACATTGAGTTTATATTAGAAGACATACGTATTCCTATCAAGTTAAGGGGAAAGAGATGAATACCAATTGTCTTGATGAGAATTCAAAGTAGTTAAAATTTATCTATGCACACGTTCTTCATGCCGTTTATTTAGGGATGTTAGTAAGTTGTTAAGGACGGTTCAATGACTAAAACTATTTTGTGAGATAAAATCAGGGGCATCAACAGAGGGTGGGCTAGAGGGGCTGTAGTCCCCCCTCCAAATTAAGAAATTTTTGCTTTTTACTAGAAAACTTAATAATTGAAATTTTCTTCAAAAATTTAAAATTAAAACAAAAATTATATAATAAACCAGATATTTGTAATTTGGAGATGCCCTAACCGACATTTCAAAAACCAATATTAATCTTGGTACTAAAATCGGTACGACCATAGTTAAAAACAACACGGTTATTGGATAACTTATATTATCTCATAAATATGATTTGTTAACATAAAATCAGTCTAGAATGACTTTTCTGAAACTTGAATGTGTATTACATTTGTATTCTTCGATGAATTATCATTACTTTCTATCAAAAATGGATTGTTTTTAACCTTTAGGGTGCCCCTCAAATTGCACCTTAAGTAGCCAAAACGAATCGAGACAATAGAAGAGTGAGAGTTTAATTTATTACAGAGTGGGGAGGCAAAAATGTGGGGTCAGGCATCGTTTAATTAAGTTTGTGTAACTTTTGATTTTTTTAATACTTTTTCAGGATTCTGAGAGGTGTGGTACATACGTTTTATCATTCAATATAACCTTCACTAGCCTCAATAACAGCCTCAATTCTGGCCCTAAATCTGGCGTATACCTTCTTGATACTCTTTTGAGTCTAGTCTGTCCACTCCTTGCCGAGAGTACCTTTGAGCGAGTCCACATTGGGATGAGTGATCGTATTGGTCAAATATTAAATTTCTTACAAAATTCCATTGTTATTTCCAAAAAATATAATTTTTTAACCTGTTTTTTAAGAAACGATATAGCTACAACCCCTCCAGTCCACCCCTTGTGGACGTTTCTGATACATAAAGTTCTTATTTAAATAATATACGCTAGCAGTAATTATGTAAAGTAATGATTAATATTATGCAAAATATGTCTTTAATTTGAAAACATTGTATGTTTTGAACTGTTTAGAGCCAAACTTCTTTGGAATGTGTCAAAGAACATGTGGCTTCGCAGCTCCTTCGATCTTAACCCTTCTAATTATTCCATCTAGGCACAGGTCGAGGGAGCTTCCTGTAACAAGCCCTATAAGTCTGTGGCAGGCGGACTTGTCAGAAGACAACATCCATCACGCTGTTTACGTTCTTCAGGAAGAAGTGAGGGAGACCATATTGAATAAAAAAGTTTGATTACAGTTAGAATCCACTGGAAATAAACTTAATTATGTACTCACTGTCTTCACAAACTAGTTTTAATTAATCTACTCACAAATTTAAGACATTGTTGAATAAAAATTCAGCCATTAACTGATGTTGAAGTGAGAGTCAAGTCAAATTCAGAACAAAACAAAACCCAGCAAATTCTGAGATATGTAGTTAACTCGTGCGGTCATTTTGATGTGCCCCTGAAGGGAAAATGTTGATAGCAAATATAACTATATTTTATTACTTATAAAATAATACGGAAAACTTAATTGCAGATGTTTGAAAACCAGATTTGATATTAACAAAATCAATAACTGATTCGTTATGAGTGCGTCACGTAAAAGAAAGTTAGATATGGAACGTAAAATATTTTTTAAGACGGAATATTTAGTTGACTTGCACCGTCATTATTAATATGAATTATTAAGTCTGTTTTTGTTATTTTTGAAGATTAGTGGAACCTACCTTCCATCAATAATAGTTCAAAAAAAATATATTATTTTCTTTTATACCAGAAATATATAATTAATCGTGTAGATATGTATTATTGAAAGTTGTTTTTTTTTTTTTTTTTTGATAATTTCCCACTAAGTAGGTATCATTATAACTTTTAATCTTATTGTCTGTCAGTATGTACAAAAAAATAGAAAATCAAGATGGGAATCAAGACAATTTGAAGAATGTTTTGAAGGAGAGTAGCTTACCTATCATAATATTTCATTAGATAAGCTACAATTATTAATGAGAGAACGAAATTAAACACATGCTCTACTCCGTGGCAAGCAAGGATATAGGCAGAAATAGAATAAAGTAATTCATAGCTTTTGTTCATGCTTGATATGGAGTGATAATAGTGTTTATTAACTCCCTTCGATAGTAGCCTGTAGATAATATAATAAAACGTAATGATAGGTAAGCTCCTTTTCTCTACAAATTGCCAGGGTCACTACCATGTAAGGAACGTCTGCAGGGGGTGGGCTGGAGGGGCTGTAGTCCCCCGTTCAAATTAAGGAATTTTTGCTTCTTACCATAAATTCTTTCAAACTATGAAAATCTTATTAAAAAAAATTGTTGGGAATTGTTTATAGCATAAAAAAGGTAATAAGAGTTTCACCAACAAGCGTTTAGAACGCTCATTAGAGAAAAATTATGCAGAAATAGACGACATAAAAATAGAGTGCAGATTTTTGTGTTAGTGAAGAAGTATCGTGCCATACCAGGGGCGTCTACATGGGGGCTGGAGGGGCTCAAAATTGAGAAATTTAAAAAAATAACTTATAGGGAAAACAAAAATTTCAAGTAAAAGATTCGCTTTTTAGATAAATGTCAATAAGAAAAAAATTTATTCATTATTCCTTTAAAAAAAAAAAAAAAAAACCTGCATACTTGAAAACATAGAGATAACCAAGTGCGGTTAAGGGCTAAAACCACGTCTATTCTCGTTGGGAAGGGGGAAGATCAACTTAAAAACAATTTAGACCTGAATAATATGGCTAAATGGCATAAATGACGTCATGGGGAATAGGAGGTAAACATTTGAGAAAATGGAAAAAAGGATCGTCCTTTTCTCTCCTTTGAAAAAAGGTTATTTTAGAAATAGAAAGAAAATATGATACATTTTGCAAAAATAATTTTTTTATGTTAAAAAACAAGTTTAAGTTTCATATTAATTTCTTAACTTGTGTATTTTTTAAGGGGGGGAATAACAAAAAATGTGTGCTTTTAGAAAAACGGGATGGGGGTAAAAACTAAATGAAAATCGTGCCCCGTAATTTACAAATAGCCTCTTATGGTATTCCAACAGTTTTCATAACGAAATCTTTCGACATAATTTTGAGATATTTTTTTGGTTAATTTATCCATTTCTCATGATCATCCTATTAATACTTATTATTATTATATAATATGTAGGTATACACTTTTTGATTTATCTATTTTGTAGTATCCTGGAATATTACTCGAAGGAATTTATTATTATTTCTTGAAAAGAAAGTTTTTTTTAATATTTTTTGGAAAGTTTCATGATTAAAAACGTTTAATGAACTGAATACATTCTTACAAGATTTGTTTGTCATTCTATGTTTTAGATATTAAAGAATACGCACGTAAAATATGTACAGTCGTTTGAGTGAGTAAATGAGAGCTTCATACTTGATATTGTCTAATTTCACAAAACGCTCACTCACACCAACTCACTCAAACGACTGTTACATAACATTTACATTTCCAAAATGGCTGAAACCTTGGCGAGTAACTGTCAACAGATGCTAGATAGATGTGATTAGCTTTTAATTAAAAGTCCTGCCATTTTAGGTCGGAGTCTTTTAAGATCACCCTCGTATTACATACTTATAATCTGCAACTTGAAATATTTACGAATGGTAAAGATATTATACTAGGAGGAAGGAAAATACGAGTACTTTATGTACTTCGTCAACATTAAATAATCTGGATCCAAAATCAAGACGGGAGAAAATCCCAATTTTTGTTTTCTTCATACAATATAAAAGGTATACTTTTTTTTGGAAGTTCATTTAATAAAAATACAAATCATGCTCAACAAATCAACCCTAGAAATGAAGGGAGGAGAAATAAATTATTGTATTTTTCAGAATTTCATACACAGTTTGTGTACTCCAAAATGATAATTAGGTGAAATAGTGTTTCTTATTTTGCATAAATGAACAGTCAAAGTAAATTTAATGATTATGTATCAAAGATTTTGTATCAAAAACGAGATTTCAGTAGTAAAATAGAAGAACCAAATCAAGATATATGCGCGTAATACGCTGTAATTTTATATGCGACATATTTAGGACTAAGATACTCAAAACGCGAGGGAAATTAAAGTAATAGTGATTGAATATCCTTAAAAGATAAATGCTTCTAATTCACAATACTGAATTAAATAAAAATCCTGTAGCTAGAAATTTCTCGATAATTTTAAAGGAATAACATAAAAAAATCATATTTTCCGTTATTTTACAAATTTTCAAATCAAAACGCGTCCATTTGTTTTGTACAATTAAACATTATTTTCTCGTTAATATGAATAAAATGCAAAATAAAAATTATCTTGCAATCTAAATTCAGAAATTTTGTCATTGAGGTACAGTCTAGCATACATCCAGGCCAATATTTCATAGACATATTGAATAGGCATTCAATTCAAATTTGTACGATGTTTATAACCAAGAATTTTAGCTATAGCTTAGAACCTTTATTTGATTTAAATAATCATTATTGGTCTCATATAAAATCCTCTTAATTTCTCATTCTTTTAGTGTGGCAATCAATTTGCATGTGCCTTCAAAGGGTTAGTAATAATAATAATTTGTTGATAAACATTGACAATAATTCTACGATGAGTACAAATGTAATCCACACTTTTAGTTTGCTTTTGTGTTGACAGGACATATATTTAGACAGAAGGAAGAAAATAGTGATTCTTGTAGTTTTATTAACCCTTGGTATGCTTAGTGCATACACCCATCAGGGAATCTACCTTAAAAGGTAAAAACGATAATTATAATTATGTCATATTAGAGTTACATACACAAAATTTCAGGTCAGTTTTATATATATATATATGGTAGACTTCTATTCTCTTGTTGTATTACAATATTAACTTAAGTACTCACTTCATTTGTAATAAGATGACTAAAGAGCTCGTTTTCCTTGGTTTGTTAAAAATAAGCCCTTTTTAGGTTTGTTTTTTTACTTAAAGGAGCTACTTTGTGTTGCGTGCAAAACTTTAAAAGGGCTAAACATCTAAAGTTAGAATAAAATAATTTCTTACATGGGGAAAATCAATTTTTTTCCTGGGCTTATGTATAAAAAATATCTACAAATGTATTCAAATTCTGTATGAATTATATTTGTGATAAAAAGATTGAAGGAAAAATCTGTCAATACAATTAATGATAAAGAATGCATATTGATGTAAGTATGATGAATCGTCTACATAAGACGGTTTCCTCCCATCATTTTCTCCTCCAGCTGAGAGGAGAGTCCATTTTCCATATTTGACTGTCTATATTAAAATCACACTCACTCAGTATGGGACCAGGTATAACGGTCTCCATCAAAGACTCCTTAGTCAAGTCTGCAAGGTAGTTTAATATGGATTTTGGTGAGGTTTTTACAATGTTAATTGATGTAGACTCAAATGTTAAACATTTTCCAGTAAGGGAATGAATTATTTGTCCATTTTTTTTAACGCTCCATTTTTGATTTTGATTTTGGAAGCTGCAAGGTCCTTTTATTAATCTTTTTGTATCTTTATCAGAGGGCATTAAACAGTGAACATCACATTGTATTTGTCCGGAATCTTTTAAAATGAATATCTGTTGGATAAAGGATTATTGTATTGGATAAAAAACATATACAAATGACAACAAACCTGATAACTTCCAAGTCCATGGCACAGTCTAAGACCCACTTCTTCCCCATTCAATCCTATTCCGTCCAAACATTGTCCAGAGGCCTTTGATTTAATCTTTTAAAAGAAAATCATGAATTTTAATATCTGATTTACGGGGGTGAAATTCATACTTGTCCAACATATTTATATTTTGTAGGTAACGGTGAGTCGGGATAAATATGTGAGAGGTACCAATTCATATCATGACATCCTCTCTTCAACAAAAGCCTTTTTTTTAAATCCCCGAGTTCCAATTCTTTGGTATTCATATATGAGTAAAAGTCTACATATTCATCCAGCCAAACGTGAGCGCACCTTCCGATATTTATTCCTTCCGTCTCAAGTTGACCACGGAATCCTCCTGGTACAGAATGTGGACTCTTTTTGCGATAAATGTGTCCAACTCTAGAGCATGGAACAATGAGTAATGATCCCCCACATCGCCATATTCGTAAAGATATCTCAATATTTTCACCTCCCCAAATCTTCATTCCAGGGTCAAAGCTTCCACTTGCGAAGAAAAACTCTTTATCGATGGCAAAAACACCACCTGAAAAAGTAATTATTTTATTCTCTAAGGACTGAGTAAATAAAGTCATTAAGAATCATTCTTATTTCCAACAACATTTTAAAAGATTCCATGACATTTTAGTCTCATTAAACAGTAGGATAAAAAACACATATTATTTAATATTTGTAACCTATGATAGTTGGAGTTGGAAAAGGATCACTGCTGTCCAAGTTTTCATATTTTAGGGGTTCAATCCATGCATGTCTTAATTTCCAATTGAACCCTCCTCTCATCTGATCAACCTCCACTCTTTTATACGAAAAATCTTCATCATCAATATCATCTATTACTGGTGCAACGATTTTAGTCCTATCTTTAAGTATTTCTGCCAAAAGAGGCTCAGCCCAGCCGGGTGACAGTTCCATATGTGCATCCATAAAGAACAAAACAGAGGCTGCTGCAGCCTCAGCACCTCTTATCCGAGCAGTAATTAGCCCTTCTCTATTTTTTTGTCGAATGATTTTGCACTTTACGTTCAGATTGGAAATTCTATCTTGGAATTTAGATCCAAGATCCTCATTTGTCGATGCATCATCAACAAAAATAATTTCTTTGACTACTCCTTTGGGGGAGCGATCAATGGCTGAAACGGCCGTTCGAAGTATTGTTGAAGATGCCTCATTGTGAAATACAATGATGATGGATATCGTTGGAAGTAATGAGGGATATGATTTTGATAGGCATCTAGAATGAAAGAAAAACGTCAATTGTTATACATGATGCCTAAAAGTGTAAAATATACATATACGATTTTTCCTCAAGATTATACTCAACAATATGCAGAAACACCTTGAATCTTATCGCTAAAACCTACTCATTATTTGACGTACCTTATATTTCTAACTTCGGGCAGTGTTCTGTTCAATGGTATTAATTCACTCACTACAACATTAAGTTGATAGGTGGATTTCTTTTTTGCAGCTAACTTTTTGAGACTCTGATCGGAAATACTAACTGGTTTTCCATCATCCCCTAATCGAGAACCACCGATTGCATATATTCCACTCCTTGATAGAACTAACTCAATTCCAGAGAGATCCCTCCACTTTTCTTTATTAAAAAAGGGAACATCTCCATGATGAGGATCTTTTAAATGCCAACTTCTAACAAGGAAATCTGTTTCAGAAGCAGAGGAATGACTTGGCTTTATTTCTGCACCATGGAATAGAAATATCATCCATGTTCCACATAAAAAAAGAGAAGGGATGAGACGTGAGTTTCGCCTGATTTTCAGTCTTTTGTTCACATGACGCAATATATTTAAGGGCATTCCTTGTCTGGAAATATATGTACTTAAATTAGTTCTAAATGATAGTGGGATAAAATAAAATATGTCAAATATTGTAAATCGATTTGAAATCACAAAAAACTTTATAGTATTGTGAAATATAAAGTCTAGGTAAGCTAATAGTGAGCATCAGAAGCATATCATAGCAAAATATTTATTCTATTCAATTTAATTAGATTTAAAATCGGATCAAAAATAAATATTACAAAAGCTTAACATATTATTTTGCATTACCTCTTAGCCCTGTGGATTTCACGTTACAAATAATATTTTTTTTGTTAAGCAGTTACTGTACAATGATATACATACAACATGCATTAAAAGGTGTTTTTTTTTTTCATTTTCTTCAAAAACATTCTTGCCTCTTCATTTTTGCAAAAGTCTTAATCATTTCTTTTTCTAACTTAAATATCGATTATAAAAACCATCACCAAAAATGACTTAACAATTTTTTTTTTGATATAATTAAAAACTAAAAAAAAACCTAACAAAAACATTAATACAACTCTTCTTACTTGTTGACAAATACAATTTCTTATAATATTTTCCCCTCAGTAAGAAAAAATGATGTTTCTCCATACGGCCGTTAAAATTTCTTACTTAGTTTAATTATAAGGAAAAAAGAAAAACTGACAGTCATTTCCTCACAATGTAGCAAAAATTACTAATGACTATGTATATTTTCGTCTTTATTCGCAGGAAATCCAAGTTACAGTATATTATATATTTATTCATGGAGTGTACAAGTTGCGATTTTGAGCAAGTTGTCACTCGTATGCGCAAATTGTAAGTTTTAGAACCAAAAATTGATATGAAGATTTTGCTGGGCATGCGATGAGGATGTTGTAAAAGTTAAATGCTCCTTCCAAGATTAATTAATTTATAATGCACTTTTAACATTTTTACAAAAAAAAATATTAATTGATGACACATTATACAATTGAAATGCCCACAAACATACTACCCGTAAATACATAATTAATACGTTATTTTAAAATATCAAAATGAAATAATAACAATACAATGACTGATTTTGTAATAGAAAAAGACGTTGCTGGGGGCTCTACAAAATTGATCTTGTACAATCTTCATATGCAACTATGAGCTACATATTTAGTGTTTTTGGACTGGTTCTGCAAATCATAGACCAGTCTGAGACTGTTAAGATTTTAAGTAGAACGAAATCATTTGGTCTTTTAATGAAGTTCGGTCCGGATCAATCTTAAACTACAGTTCGGTCTAGATCGAACCCTCAGAAAAAAAAAATCAGTCAGGATGAGTGCATTTAAAATTTTGTTTATAATTATTTAATTGTTAATGACGTCAGTTGTGCTTCAAAATGGTTAACATACATCTACAGTAAAGTCAAATGAAGTTAAATGTGTTGCATTGGCCATTATATTTGTGCAAATCATAAATCAGGAGTGGGGAGAAAATTGCTCCGGATATTGATAAAGAAAAATCGGTCGACAATTTGAAAAGGATCAAATTTTGGTCTGTTGTCTAAAATTGTAGTCTGGATCCAAATATTAGGCAAGAAAAATTACTAATGACGGAACAGAATCAAAATTTGGCCTTGGACTGAGTCTAAACACTGATATTTATGTATGTATATAATCAGCTAATAAGTGTTGTTTTTAAAACACTTTTTAAATGTAAACAATGAAAATAGACAATAATAATACTGCATTTTTTGGGGGAAATTATTTTATGAATATTCTAGTGTTATTTGAGCCAAAAAGTATTAACCTATATGTAGAATACTTACTAACAAAAAAAAGCAAAAAACCCACAAGTTATTAAATTACAAAAAAGAAAAAATATATTAACAATTTTTAAGAAATAATTTTATAAACGTATCATTTAATAGTAATAGGTACGGGAAATAAGTAATTTCGCATGCCCCGGTCTTTTTAAATCTAAGTATATCTTTTTCATTGTTGGTCACATCAGATCATATTATAAAACGTAGTAAAGGGATGAATGTATACTACAGACAATTTTTCAATAAAATTGCGCTTAGCTGGGTCAGTCGTGAATTATCGTGCGTCGAGGATAGAAGTCTTAATAGAAAAAAATCGCAATACTTTACATTTACACTGCCTGAAAGGAAAAAAGCGTCCAAAGCGACAAAGAAAATTTGTGATGTATACGGGGCCGATACTTTTTCGGTTCGTGTTGCACGACAGGGCTTGGAGGTGTTATTTTTCAAACTCAATTTTGCCCTCTACTGTCTACAGATCGACTGTTTGAAGCTGGTGAACGTACAGAAGTTGTCAAAATTAGTGAATGGGATAAGAAACGTTTTTCATCATGACAACGCCATACTGCACACTTCTTGAATGACGAGCAAGAAACTTTAGGATCTCAGGTAGAAAGTTATTATGCATTCCCCCTACAGTCCAGACCTAGCACCAAGTAAATACCACCTGTTCCTGTCAATGAACAGCACGCCTGGTGTACAAATTGGCTTCTCTAGAGGCATGATAAAATAGGTTGTGCGAGTATTTTGCCAATAGGGACAAGTTCTTCTAGGAGAAGGGCATGCCAAAATTGGATTCTCGTTGGCAACACGTTATCAAACAGAACGGGGCATACTTGGCTTAAATCGGATAATTACAACACTTATTATAAAGCATTGAAATATAGTGATAAATATGAAATTATTTTTTCCCCGAACCTATTATATAAATTTTATTAGTAAGAGAATATCATAAATTGTTGAAAAAGCTCTAGAAAAAAATAACTTAAACCTCAACGGAAATAAAATTAGGCCTTGGACCAAGTCTCAGCACTAAAACCTAGTTACATATATTTGTAGTTGTATAGGTGAAAGTGAGGATAATTTGATAAAAATTATGACTCTACTGACATGTGTCATTAGATAGTAAAAATGTTTTGACATCATTTGTCTTATAAAATGAAGATTTATGTGACTTTTGTATGTATGTATTGTGAATAAGTCTTACTAAAAGCTCAGATCTTGTCAAATAAAATCCATAATAACTAAAAGGAATATACACAAAATGAAATATCATACCTTCTTAAGTTAGATCTTCAAAACTTTAACACAATCAACTAAAAAAGGAGCACTCCTTACAATACATTTTATTAGGGCAAAAAATAAGAGAGTAATAATGTTAAGATACCTCTTTGAGAACTGAAAAAAAAAAAAAAGTTTTCTTTTAGAAAAGTTTTTTTTGTTTTTAAAAAATACATGCGCGGCTTTGAATACCTATTGATGGCCGGCATAAAAAAATAACTTCCTTTATTTTCTATTATGGAAGGGAACCTTTTTTTCAAAATGTTAAAGAAAAACTGTCAAAATAAATTAAAATACAATTTTTTTTGTCTAGATCTGACAGATACAATAAATCATTAGATATGCATTTGTTTGCCATTAAAAGTGCCTATGTAAATTTTCTGAGAGAGTGTGAATTGACTCTAGGTATATGTTATTTGCCACTAAACCACTTTTGGAAAATTATCCAAATCCGGAACACCTGTTTCGTTCAATCCGTTCCCACGAGTATGGAATCAACCTATGCACTGTTAATCATTACCAATGATGTTAAGGATAAGGTGATAAAATTCATAAAAAAAAAAAAAAAAAAAAAGGAACATATCTTGTTGTGTGGTTATTCTTTTTGGTTGTTTACATCCTAAAAAGAATACACAGTTTCTTTAGAACCTCGCAGGATTCTGGTGACGATCTACATCGTACAGGTGCCGTTTCTTGCATTTGATTTGTATAGAAGCTTGTGAGGCAGTTGTTGAGTGAAAATCTGGTTTTTCATTCGATACAGTTATACGTCACGTTCAGCCCAGTTGTCTGACTTTGGAGTTAAAACATTACATGTAGTTCTACGTATGTAAAAAATAAGGACTTTACTAAGAACTTTTCCTTGTCAACTCAATCTTTTACTCTCAAAATCGCTCAAAAAGCTAGCAAGTCCTCCTTCTGATATAACGACAAACCAGAATCCTTCTTCACTTGCTCCTTAAGCTGAAACTACCACTATACGTCTTTTGGGACTATCAAAACTCGTTAGTAGACATTTCCTACCAAACTATTTAAAAAAAGACACAAATATCTTCAATATATGCTCGCGTAAAAAAAAAACCCGCTGTTCAAACATATTCAACGAAAAAAGTACAACAACGAACCACGTGAATAGGGCGTTCAAATTTCATGTTTTCACTGAATATGCGTATAATTATCATGATACATATATTTACCTTGAGCCAAGATACCATGTAGACAGATGCAATAACAACAAAAATACTCAAGGTAAAAATATACTTTATTTATGAGTTAGGGAGGAGAAAATAGAAATTAAGTTAGTCTTGTAGTATTATGTTGGTTGTAGTGAAGACTGGGTATAATTGTAAACATGGAAGTTACTAGCTTTCATGTAGACAGCAGAAAGGCATAATTCAATCATCCTAACCTTTTGATAATAAGGAAATAACTTGGCTAGAATTATATATTAGTAAAGTTGAAGGAGAGGGATTTTTACTTTTTGCAGATATTTGGACAATTAGCACTTTGGAGTATCATGAAAGTTGACCTCATGGAGGAGGTTGTGAGTAGAGACATGAAGGGATGAGATTGGGGGAGATAGCATATCGTTATGTAAGCTACTACAAGTTTTTCTTGTATCTTGGCCTCATCCCTCAGTCCTTGGATCAACATAGAGTCCCTCTGCTTTCCCTTTCCAGAATTCTATATAAGAAACAAACCCACAGCCTCTTTTCCTTATTTCCTTATTATTAAAAGTTTCCTATGATCAAATTTCAACTTTGCGCTTACCTAGTCTCCAATTTCGATATAGAATGAGAAGGTATGACAGGGGCGTCCACAAGATTATATATATATATTTTGGACGGGGAGGAGGGGTGGGGGTGCTTGACTTTTTGAATTAAAAAAAAAAAAAAAAAAATCGTCAAAAATTTTGAATTTTTTTTTTTTTTTAATTTCACAAATTAAGTATTTAAGACAAATTTCAATTTTTATTTTTTTGAAAAATCAAAAGCTATTCTGAAAAAAATTTTGTAAAAACAATTTTAAAATCCACGGCCGTTCCTAAAAGTTGAATTTTTTGAAAAAAATTGAAAATTAAATTTCAAATTTAAAGTTTTTGGAAAAAAAAATCAGCTGTTCACAAAAAATTTCAAAAATTATATTTTTTGAAAAAAAAAATTCAAATTTTAAATTTTCTAGTAAAAAGCAAAAAATTCTTAAGTGGAGGGGGGCTACAGCTCCTTCAGCTCATTTTACTCATTTTTGAGAGGAACAACATTTTTGTAATACTCCAATTAGTGTTCCATTGTTTTTCCCTGTAACATATATCATGTGTTTTATTGATTATTTTACAATCTGTTGCTATAGCTATATCAAAATTCAAAACTCACTCAGTGAGGATAAATTTGATATATTTGAATGCTTAGTACAGAGGGCAAAGTTGAAACAAGTGCTCCAATTTTCCCTGCATTTATCATTCTCTTTTATTATTTTATATAAAGAGTATATTTTTTAGCCAGAGGCCTAAAAAGTTTTTTATGAAGGAATTTCTCCATCCTATAATACGGATAAATAAGTTACTATTATATAAATCTTATGTTTTCTTCATTTACTAGCATACAGTGAAATTTTAACATTCAATATCATGAATATACCTCGTTATTTATTCTTCAAAAATACTATTTAGTCTATTATTCTTAATTCCTTCTCAAATGGGATTTTTTAGCAGTTGCTACCCATCAGCAAAAACTTTCCTGAAAGCCACTTTGCCTAATGCCGCTTTGGTGAATGGATACCTGTTAGAATGATCACATTGACAAAGGGATACTTTTCTGAAAGAACACTATTTTATGATGATTCATGGTGCGAAACTATAATTCTTCATTTTATTCGAAATTTAATAGAAAGTATGTTCAACTATTTTTTTACGAATTGAATGATTTAGTTAATTAATAGCAACTTGGTATTTTTATTATGATGACTCTTCAACAGTTGACTCGACTCAGTGTTTGAACAGTTATGAGAAAAATCATAATAACCGCCCATTGAATAAATAAGAAATATAAAAAATGTTTAAATAAGGGAAGGGGTCAATCAATCTCTGATTGAGACGCAATGGAAAATGCAAATGATTGAATCTTTTCGAGTAAATGTTTAAGAGCTCTAATGTGGCTGGTAATGTTCTCTCTGACTCTATAATTACTTCAGCCAACGTAGTTTAACAGAGATTATATCTACATTAAAAAACGGTCATTTTTTCTCTTTCTTGGGAATAGTCAAACCCTAAAAAGAAGTAATCATTTAGTTAAAAAAGTGGATAATACTTGATTTATAGCTTACGGTTTAATGGAACATAGAAAGAAAATAAACATTGACTTTCAAATTCTACTATATACAAGCTACTATGCCTACTGAATAGATACATATTAGTAGTGATGTGCATGTTGGCTTATTTTAGACCAAGCGGGTCCGTAATATCTTGAATACCCGAATCGTAACATTTTATCTAATTTAATTATTATAGAAAGTTTGATACATCACATAATGGTGAATTAGTTCATGTCCTAAATACTTATAGAATACATTTTTTATACAATGTAATTAATAAAATTATATTTAAAAGTGTACTTATTAAATTGTCGATAAACCTTTCCACTTACATTTTAACATGTTCCATGATGCAATTATCTTCTTATTTTTTTAGCATGACGTGACGTTTTAAAATAGAAGCTTCTATTCTTTTGCAATTTATACAAGTACCTGTCACGGAAAGGGCGTAATTCTCCATTGTAAGCCATTACCATCGTGAGTTTCTTGCCTGATACGAGATATTTAAGACATTTTGCAAAGGGATTGTTATGATGAGGCATTTTTTTAGTAATAAAAGTAACATTTAAAGTTTTATAATCTTTGGTAAAAATACAAAACCAAGCCTTACTTGCAGTTAACTAGAGGGTCCAGCAGGCTAAAAGTCGCTCCATGCATTATTAATACCTATTAAATATACTCACAAGGGATGGTTATCAAATACATTAATCTTCATAACAAACAAATAAATTATTTGGATATTTTGAGAAATTAGCGAAAAATTATATCAATAATACTGTCCACGAATGATTTGTAACAAATATAAATGACGAGAAAAAACTGCAAAAACATCATATACATATAAATATTTTATTCAGTTATAATTAGTCTTGTTATATTTTAACTAGGAAATATTTGCAATGCATCATTCAAATTTGATATGTTTATTTGATGAGGATTACAATCTTTCTTATCAAAGATTTTCCGCAAGTCATGGTGATGTTTGTTTTGTTAAGTAAACTATGACCAAATTTGCATTCTTTTTGATAATAAATTATTTAGGTCTTCACCCTCAATTTGTTGAATCGTGATAGCATCAAATTAAAATTGATAGACACATGTATCTGCTCCAATATCAATTAAGTATAGTACTGTTTTAAATGAACCAATACAACGAAACAACAATATTTAGTTCCGGTATCCCAAACAACACTAGAATATAGATACAATAAATAGATCAGTGAAAATAAATGCATTTTAAGTGTACAAGATATAATTTTACAATTTACTAATACAAGTTATAACTCCCAAATTTGTTTGGACAGCCTCTACTATTGTATCCTTACAGGCTTTAAAATGCTTGCATTTTCAATTCTCTAATAACTTCTTTGTATAGAAATGATAATGTCTAATGATTTTTGCGTGTCAATCTGAAATATTGGTTATTATTATACCTTTAGAAGGGCTTCAATATCATATTAACCTTGTAAAATAGTAGCGATACAATAACTTAGTTGTGGGTTGACATAAAAGTAATCTTGAACAAAAATCAAGAAAAAAAAATCCCTTTTTATTTTTTACTTCACATATATCGACTACACGCTTGCCAATGTCTCTTTGTCGGGGTGCTTCCGAACACCAATCAATGTTGGGGAATAAATATATAATGTTAAATTAACAGTTGAAATCAATTTTAAATATCTTTGAAGGACCAATAGAGATTACTGATTAAAAAAAACTTGGCATAATATTTCAAATAGAAAAGCAAGGAGGAACAATTAGTTCAAAAATTTCTAGCGTTTTTACAGATGATTCAAAAATCGATGACATAGATGGATATGACTGGTGTATAACATATGAAGATACCAGTATCATAGAAGGCTGTAGCAACTTAAAATGGTACAACACTGTCTATCAAGCAGAAAAAGAGGGTATTTTAAACGCATTACGTGCTCTCAATAATATGGAAAAGTTGATTCTAATGCCTATCAAAATTTTCCTTGACAGTTCAGCTCCTATTTTCTTCAGAGCTAAAAATGAAGCTTCTTCACGATTCAACAAGTTAGGCTGATGGAAGAGATAATGAGTTTGAAAAGGAATATGACAATAACTTGGATAAAAAGTTATTAGGATTATACAGGAAATGAATATGCAGATTCGCTTGCCAAGAATGGTGGAACTATGCGTGAAGAATCTAGAGTGGAAGTTCCCAAAAGTGTAGTTTTATTCGAGATAAATAAGTAAATAACGAAGACATGGAAACAGGAATGGATAGAAGACTCAAAGTGCTGACAAGCAAAATTACTTTTGGAGGAGCATAGTTCGGAATGGAAACTTCTTAAAAACGGGAGAGCATCTATAAACATTATAATTGGCTTCATTACAGGGCATATACCCTTAAGGTAGCATCTAAAGGTGATGGGAATGGTAGAAGATGCATCATGTGGAGTGTGTGGGGATACAACTGAGACTCCAATTCATTTATGGGTAGAGTGTGATGGCCTGGAGAGTGTAAGGAAGGAAATATGGAAAAATCAACCTAATAAAAAAGAAATTTTACTCTACATTGAAGCTGTTAAAAAGACTAGCTATTTTAATGAAGTTTTTTTAAATCAGTGTTGTTAAATTGTTTTAAGTCCTTGTTATGAGTCTGTGAATTTTTGTTTTAAAAAAATGAAATTTTAGTAAATGAAAATATATCCCAGTCTTAGAGGTATATGTTACACGGGTTGCTGCATTTAATTGGAGTTTCCGTGTCTTTAGGGGGAGGTGGCTGTCCCGTCTACATACCCTTACGGCGTGTAATAATAATAATAAATATATACAGTGGTGATCATAACTTTAAAACCTTTTTAAATTATATATATTGAGTGATAGATTGATCGCAGAGAAAGACGCAGTAATCAAATATTTTAATTAGGCCTGACTTCAACGTCCCAGACTTTGCAGTTAAGGACGTCTTGGAGAAAAATGTTTGCCGGAACTCCCATTCAAATTTACATTCGGTCCGAGCTGCCGTCATGACAGTGTGGAATGTCATGGACACAGCATTCATCGTGAAGAGGTGCCAACATTTTTGCTGGCGCGTCAAGGCTGTTACTGCTGGTGAAGAAGGATATATTGAATAAAAAATAATGCTAAGTATAATTTTTAGAGATATCACAATTTGGTTTTGAGTTTTCCTTTCTTAATTCCATAAAAATTAAATTTTTCGTAATTCAATCATCCTACTGCATACTTTGGTTCCCCAAAGTGCTATTATTTTATTTTGCGCTTCAAAAAATAACCCACAAGTGGACAATAATTCATCATTCTGAGCAAAATGCTGACAATACTATGGTCTATTAAAGAATTATTAAAAAAAAGGAAAGTGAAGGAGAGCACCAACAGTTTGTCATTTTATGTTATAATATCAAAACTGTTATTTTTCTCTATGTTTTTCCCATCCATGGACAATAGACAACTATACACTGATCGAGCGTGCTGTTCTCGTGTATATGTAGATAAACAGTTGTGGTAGGATTTATGTATTATGTTTAACTTCTTAGTGATTTTCTCTTTCTTTTTATTTTCTCCCAATTTTAATTTGTTCTAATAGCACGTAATATAAGATATCTATCCTACCTGCGACAGCTGATTGAATATACGATTTCCTTCTCTTTTTTTCTTTTCTCATAGTCACTTTATTTTATTTTATGACAATAGTCAAAGGTATTTTTGTCAAGGATCCTAAATTAACAAATTTCCTACATTAGAATATCAAGTTTTAAGATCTTTATATTTTTTCAAGTGGTACACACTGTAAAAAAATTGAGAACCATGGGTTCATAACTTCCGATTTCCATTTAACAAGAAGAAGAAAAAAAAAGTTACCAACATTTTATCATTTGAGAGTATACACTATATATATGTTGGGTTGATGCGGTATATATATATATACTCACATATTAATTATTTTCAAAATAAAAAATGTTGATTTATTCTTTATCTTTCTAAATTTGGTTTATATATTTTACCTAACATATATAAACTGGCGCAATTATGTTGGTTATAATTTTTTACAAAAACAAACATATATTTTGATTATAAATATCTATTGATCCTTAAATATTTAGGCAACAACTATTAAAGAATGATTGGGATCTTTGTTCTTAGTTACTTCGAAGTTATCTTTATTTTTTAAAAAGATTTCATTTAAGGCCAACAAATAGTTATGAATAGTTAATTTGATATGGAGTTGAATATACGTCCTTCTGATACTTACAAGTCTGCAGTATTATGTAAGTATTGTTCCACACGAGTTGTTTATACCAATGGAAGACCATCAAACATGTCAGATTATTTCCGAAGACAATTTTTTTTTATAGGTGGCGAAATTGTCTCCGATAATTGGTCTTGTTTATTACAGAAAATTCTAGACATGTTCATCTTTTGCCAAAAAAAAATATAAATTTATGAATAAACGTTTTACATAATCTGTGAATATTTTATATCTTCCTTTGTTTTTTAGAGAAGTTATGTATATTTAGGATTAATTTATTTGTACAGAAAAGTAATTATAAAAGAATTAAATATTGAAAAAACTTGGAAAAACTACATCAATTCTATTAAAAAACCTAGCTCAAAAATTTTACTATGATAAAGTACCGAACTCCTTACCGTGTAGAGTGTACTGCGGTTCGTACCGAACCGTGGTTTTAGCGTACCATCTCAGTCCTATAAATATGTATTTCATATATTTCTATGAAGATCTTTCTTTCAAGCCAAACCACATCAATAAGGCTACACAAAAAGCATGACGTTAATTATACCATTTAACTTCAATATAACTAAATAAACCATCTGTATTAAATGGCACTCAATGAATTTACGAAAGTAACGGTTTCAAATATGGATTATCTATTTTTCTTGATTTATAGTCTTTAACTTTTTTAGTGCTTAGGTATGTTCTTGTTTTTTCTTTATTTTAACAATCTGTTGTAATTTCTATGTAGGTGTAAGAACATCATCATAACTTTTGCTAAAAATGAACAAAAATATATTCAAGCTCAAAAATATTTTATAGCGGGTGTCAAGCTCAAATCGGCGCTTTTTTCGAAAATATTTATTTTGCAGCCAAACTGTTTGGTTCGTGAAACAATTCCCTTCTTCTAAAAACTTTAACAAAATCAAACTAATAATCACTAAGAATTACTTGTCCAAGATTTCTACATGCCATTTTGTAGGTTTTGAATAAGTAGTTGCTGATTTTGTAGAAATATCATGATAACTTACCACGCTGATAATAGTCCGAGAGCCTGCCACGGAAGATTTAACCCCATAAAGTACGGAAGGCCAGACCCAGCTGTGGGGATCAGGCTGACAAAAAAATATTCAATTTTCTCGGTGACGTAAGAAATTTTAGAGGGGCAAACCTTCATACCTTATGGTGTAAAGTTTCCGTAGCAGGCTCCCAGACTACAAGGATAATCATATATATATTATGTATCTTGAGATACAAAGTACTCAATGTATTAGTGAGTGGTGTTCAATATTTAATTGGCACACTGATTTAAATAATGAACAGAAAAAATTGTCATTTCATTATCAAAATTTTAAGAAAAATTTATTTTCTAAAAAAGTTTATCAAATTGGATATTAAGAGAAATGAGTGCCCGATTGAGTATGAGTGGCACTCATATTTGTTTTTGTTTTTTTCTTTTGTATGACGAGCTTTTTTAAGATACCTGCTAAATTCTGAACCAAAATTTTCATTTGAAATACGATTTGATTTTTGTCTTGAAGTACAAATCGGTGGAGTGTGGGCGACAAGACGCGAGAACCGCTTTTGTCCCGATATTTTTAGTTATTTCTTATGAGATAAATTGCTCCGTCCAGAAACAAATTAAACTCGTATTTCAAGTTATTACTATACACAGACTTTTTGTTACATGGATTTAACTGTTTTTGTATTATATGGGCAAAGTGCCTTCTTGCTTGAAAAGATTTGATATTCTTAAATTACCATTATCCTTTAAGAATAATAAATACTGAGAAAAGAACTGCGAAGAAATGTCAGAAATAATTATGAAATTAGTGCATACCTGTGATCATTCATATTTTCATTCAGTTTTATACCTCCCCTCATTAAATATATCAATCAAATGAAAAAATAATTACATTGGAATGTAATGATAGAATTTCTTTGATTAGAGTGCCTTTGTTGCATAACAGAAATGTATTTTTGAGTTACAAATAAAACTATTTTTATTAACCTGAGTTTTGTCTAACTATCTTTCATTCTGTTATAAAAAAACAGAACTTGAATCATGATTTTGTCTATTAAGGATAATAGACAAACCATCTACTTTTCAACGTTAGAAAATATGTATTAGGGTTTGATAATTTTCAGAATCCCTACCAGCTCTTCCAGCAAATACACTTCAGATTTTAGGAAGACCAAAATGAAAATATCTGTTTTTAAGGTTTTAATACAAGTAATCACTCATTTAACCTAATTCAAATTTTTGTAACTTTAATTTAAACAGAACCAGAATAAGAAAATGGATTATTTTGACAAATGATTAAATGACAATTTTTTCTTTTGAAAACAGTCTAAATAGCTTACGACATTTCCCATTTTCACTGTCCCCTCTTTGTTAGGCAGCCCGTCGGATTACCCAAATGAAAAAGTACATGCCCTCAGAAAGTTGAAACTTAGCAAGCAATTATAATATCCATAGAAAATTATTTATGCCTAGCAGGAGTGTCTGACATTTCAGAGAGGTATGAAACGTCGACAACAGGCAAACCTTGCTATATTAATATACATTTTTTTAATGACACACTGATCTTTGACTACACACGCTTTTTGCTAGATTGTTATTTCTTAGACAGAGTAGTTACGCAGTTCTAAAGTTTCGTCGCATACTCAAAAATGAGGTCTTTTTATTATTTATCATATCATTTAAGAAAATATATTTGAAGGAAATTTCATTCAATTTGATTCTTTTTATTCGATTAAAATAAAATTTGGTATGTCTATAACATTGAATGAATTTCTAATATGTTTATGATCAAGAAGTATGGACAAAGTCAAACATATATTTAATGACAAATACCATCGAGTTTTGTTACTTCAATCCAATGATACAGGGTTTGGCAGCAAAACGTGGATTGTTAATTAATGTTAATTTTTTCATTAATATAGGAAGGTTTAATGATTATTTTTTGACATTCTGTTTCATCCGTTCTTGGCGCATTAACATACCATAATTAATATTTCGTCATCTTTTCATCATAAGTGAGCAAGAAGCCAAAAGGCAGAGCATCTCAGATCTCCTAGAGGCTGAAGTTAAGGTGGCATGGATTATGGGCATTCTGAATTGCTGCAGGAGCCTGGTTTTCAAAACTGTTTGAGAGGACGGTTAGAAAACATGACATTTCACATGATCCATGCAGTGCAAGTTCCTTCAAGTTTGCATGACTTATTTTAGATGAAAGATATAACTTATTTTTATAAACATTTGGTATCCCTGAGAGATTGAGGAAAAAGAGATAAAAACCTCACGGTTTCCCTTACTGCTAAGGTGCTAAATTATTTATTATTAAAAACATATCTGAGTTTGTTGGATAATTGAAAAAGGAAGTTGATTAAATAAACGTCTCTTAAATTGATTTATTACTGCAATAACCGGTATTTATCGACCCCCTCGAGTAATTAACTATACATCGATATACGTAAAGTTTTTTTTTTTTAATGATTATTTCTTAAACAAAAGAAGAGATTTAAAACAACGGGAGGAAGTCTTTTGTTTTTTAGCGAGTAAATATAGCAATATCCACTGAGTAATAAATACGGTCTACAGTTTAAGTAATTCGAAAATTCAACAACATAGAAAAATAAGTTTTTCTGCGATGCTTATTGTTTTAGTAGTGTGTCTAATTTTGACATAACTTTTTTTTTTGTACACACGTACAATTTTTTTTGATTTTTTTTCAAGAAATTCACATTATTATCCATATGTCTTTTGTTGCCATACATTTCAATAGGAAATGACTGAATGTGTCTACTTAACATTTACAAAAGAAGCACACTCTCATATCGTTTGTTCTGCCAAAGAACATTTTGATATATCTTCAGTCGAACCTCTTCTTTCACTTTTTTTATGATTCTTCTTTACACCTTGAAGGCTCTTTCTCTCCGAGTAATTTCATTAATTGTCAAATAACTTTTGTCATTGAAAATGTATCCTACAAATACTATACTTGATTCACGTATTTGTCACAAAAATGTAGTCGTATATTTTCCCCAGTAGGTCCCTACCATTCAATTGCTAATAAAATAATTGTTGCAGTTCAATATGGACTGTTTTTTCGATTCTTCTATAAACTTGTTTGAACCTTCGTCTTTTATTACCTCTAACGTTATACATATTTCTCTGAAGAACTTAAAAGATGACCCAGTATGTATTATTTTCATAATAAAACACCATGGGAAAGAAGTCTAGACACAGCCCACAGGGCTCTATTTTTCTTTCTGTAAGACATAATGTACTTCAGAGTTAAAAACTTAGTTATCCCTTCGTTGAATAACTATCTATGAGGTTTCTATATTTATGGTAAATTTATGTACATTTGACATGACTTAAAATATATAATCAAATATGTGAAACTTCCTATTTTATTTATATTATTTTTTTAGTCATTTAAAGATGTGGGGTGATATATTGGATCGAAATCAGAAAATTAGATATATTTGGCAAAATATTTAATATCTGCATATTATATTTTTTTAGAAAATTCAATATTTGCTCCCCTATTTTATTTGATGAAATCAGAAACAAAGGAGTTAATGGAAAATAAATTGTTTTTTCAATTTTTGGAGCCAAAGAATGCTTAACAAATGGAGTAATCAGACACAGATGAATAAATACATCTGTTTTGACTTATGTACTTCTTAAAAAAAAGTGTGACAGAAAGCATTCTTCCTTGTGTCATAACATTAGGTAAATAATCCAAGATATTAATTAATTACCAAGGCTTGTCAATTTCGTCTTGATAAAAATCGCTATTTTTTTTATAAAGGGTCATCTTGCCAACAATACATTACTAAACTGGCATTTAATGGATCAATCCGTACTTTATAGTACTCAAATATTTTTTATTCATATAAATTCGTTTCGCACGGATTTCTTTGGAATCAAGTAAACCATTAACCAAGAATGGTTAAAAGAATATGAATGAAAAGCATGTTTTTAAATTATTGCACTTCCAAAATGGCCTGACAGATTTCAGAGCCTAATAAAAATGGTGTCACTGAAAAGATACTAATAAATATATCGTTTTGATTTTTTTTAAATGTTTCATCTTGAGGAGATGACTCTGTTCGTAAACGAAACTGACCAATTTTGACAAAACAAAATATTTGCTTTTAGGTATAGGGGTACATCTAATCATTTGTAAAATATCTCACCGAAAAATATTTTGATATTAGTCTATGTTTAGTACATTTCAATATTTGTATATTGCTGAAAGTACTTTGTTGTTTTTTCGTTTAATATTACAATTATATCATAATAAATATGCTTTGCAGACCAAAATCTCGAGAAAAAAAGAGAAAGCACAATATGTTTACGTGTCTAGAATCATATTCCACTTGTTTTCCAATTACAAAAAAAATCTTTGCATGAAAAAGTTTAGGTACCATATGTTGTAGACTGCACTAACACCTAAAAATTGTAAATTTAAAAAAATCTAATTTATGCGTTTATCAAAAAATATAGCCAATATTATCATTTTTTTCAAAAACTTTGAACAAAATGTGCCACTTGAAGATGAAATCGTAGAATGATGAACTTTTCCGCCATATTCGTAATCGAAATTCGAAAAAAATTGAAAAACAAACTGGTTCAATGCCAAGGTCATATAATTATCCGCAAAGTCCAACTTATAAATATTAAATAGAATTGATATAAATGTTATGGAGATGAATAATTTCTGTGTTTTATACATCAAGATCACTGAAGGGCTCTTATTAATGCAATAGTTTTCTTAGAGTAGGAGACGAAGCAGAGTTGACTTTAAATAATTTCGAAGAATGAGCTGTGGATGGAGGATGAAAACTCTGTCTGCTTCTCACAGGGTATCTCAGTTGATTATTCTGTCTTTTTATGGAACTCCTTAGATCTTATATGTAGAAGTATACGATGGGTTTGTGGAAGATCTGAAGGAATTTATGCATAGAGACAATGATTAACGAGATCAGAAGCCCCTATCACAGACTTTGATATGATAAAACCAGCACAATGAACAATCGTTCTATTAAAGGAGATGAGATCCACCGAGTGAAGCACTTGCTCATTATATTTCGTCTTAAGAGTCGAGATCCCTGGAACTGACCATGATATTGAAGAGCGTATATATCATCCCCATCATTGTTAAATTCTCTAATCACGTTGTTATATATATATATATTTAATGTTCCTTTAATTGGTTAGATGGAGTTGCACTGATTAAATATAATTAAACATTATAGTATTACAATTACTCCATCTAACCTAGGAATTTTTTGGCGAAATCCATATAAATATAGTATATTTCTTTCTCTAGGAATCACCGGGGTGCTAACTGTAATGTTCTACGAACACCACCAACAGACGGAAGTAACGGACCGGAGTAAAGCCAATAAGTTAACCTTTGGATTGGGGGTACTATCATACACTAAAACATATATTCTATAAGGAATTACACTTGAAAGGATGTATGCACATAGATATAACTATTAAAATATATCAACTCGTAAAACAAAAGTACATTACTATCTATTTAAAACAAATCCCTACGTCATGATCTAAAAGTATATAAAGGACAATACATAACACTAACGTACACACATCAAGTTCAAGAGAATAACTTCCTAACGTGCTGTCCATGAGCTATGGCGACTCCATGCCATATTAATATCATTGTTTTCATTTCTGAGGGAATATTGCGTCACTAAAATCAGCAAATCAGAATGCAGAATTTAAGCGACACACCTTACACCACCATGAGTTTTCGACTATTTAAATAAAAATTATCAATATATAAGTATTCTGTGACTCATTATAAAGTTCAAATGCCCAGAGTTATATTACTCATAAATACATAATTACCTTTTTGTTTTGAATAGACCACAAATAAGTTATAGTATCAATGAAAAGTTGGTAATTAGAATGACCCATATTGTAATGAAATGATGAATTTTAAGATGAAAAAATTGTAACTTGTACACTTTGCTAGTACAATTTGTAACATATACAACATCGCAACTTGTACAAGGCATATATAAAACAATTTACTGAAATAATTCTAATGTTCTAAAATAATTTATATATTTAATATTACGAAAGATAAAACAAAAAAGAGTTAGGTTTTGAAATTGTATTTTTCCATATGAAAAGAGAAATGCAACCACAAAGGTTCGAGTTTTTATGGTTAATCAAAATAAACAAAGCAATTTAAACAATAGAAAATACATGGCATTTATAACTGTACAAATATATTTGTTTAATGACTGCAAGGTTGAGTGTGCGATTACTTTTCTCCTATATTTTTTTTAAAACAAGAAATACGGATTATAACACCATTTACTAGATTCTCAGAAAACATGTATTTCGAAGATCGGGGTTGCGTGTTAAAAAGAATATCAAAAGTTCCGTAATTTAAAAAATATATACGTTCATGATTTAACATTCATTTTTCTTAATATTCTTCTTCCTTACTCTTCCAATATTTGAGGGACACCTGATAGTTAATTATAAATCATTACAACAATGTCAAAAAAATAAAGTGCTTATTTAAAAAAAACAATATTAATCTGGGAGTTTGACAGTATAATTACTAATAGATAATATTATTTCGAATACCTTTATCGCTCATATTCCTATTTAAATCTATAGATTGGTCATCAATTAATCGAGTAATTTCGTTTAAAATAAGTTAAATGTATTTTTTACAAGATACAATTGTCTTATATTTTTTTGAGAAAGACTTAACGCCATAACGGCCACTAGGTTATTTCTTTGTCATAATTTTCTGATTTTTTTAAAAATGGAATCTTTTTCATTTGTAAGCAAATGAATTGGGTTTTTTAAAAAAATTAGGAAAATCTAAAGTTTTTACTTCTTTTTGACTCAAAGTCTTTCATTTTTTTTACTATATTTTTTTTTTTTAATTGTTCTATTTGATATTTGTAACACAAAAAAAAACACATGGTTATCACTTTTTCGATGACGCAATACCAACGTTTCAAACTCAAAATACGTTAAGCAATAAATTCGCACATTTTCTCTTGCATGATCCATTAGTTATATTTTTTGCATTTGCATACATGAAATTTATGAATCCAAAAAATCGTCAAACTGTTCAAATCGTGAATTCCAAAACTCAACTATCAAAAATGATACGTGCGACGTTATAGGGTTATTAGGATTCAAAAAGTTTCTACCGTCTGAAAATAGATTTATAATTTTGTCAATTATTCTAAAAATATTCATAATTTCACAAAATAAGTTTGGCACATATAATTTATCTTTATGTAGATTAGAGTGGTCACCATTTTTTGAAATTGAATCGTATGACAATACGAAATATAAAATATAATATATGAAGATGGCATTGCAAAGGATTACAAAAGCAGTTTTGGCTTACCTCAAATTTTTTCCAAAATTGCCTTGCCCATGTCAAGATTATGGCTATTTTAGAGATAAAAACATAGAGTAATGATGTGAAGTAAAAGTTGACGCCGTTGTAGTTGATCACAGCATTTGAATTGTAATAAATAGTTGTGTTAACAGCATAGCTAGAGGGCGCTTCAAATATCTGTATGTTCCTCAGAGTATTATAAATTTGATTACATTTTTTTTATGAAACTCTTCAGTTTTCATAGAAAAATCAGACGATTCAATATAATATCTGGAGTGAATGATGTATAAATAATTATATCTTTTATTGATTGGGTCAACTAACTTTCGTCTTCGAAAAATATCCCTTCTTTTGCTTTTCAAAGTACTCCATGTAGTTTGTCTTAATGGATTGTGATAATATACAGATTTTAGACATGCCCCGAACAATATTTTGCTATGTCGATGTGCAAAGACAAGTTTTGGTTACTAATCTTACTGAAATTTGATTTGAACATAGCGATAACCTTCTCTTTTGAGACATTTTTGAAATTTATTGCTGAATTTTTGATAATTGGTATACCTTTGGTTGAGCAACAGGTAAGGTAAAACCATGCCTCTTTGCTTTATGTATCCTTTTCTATTGTCCGTATCATTTTTTGTGGATTTTGTGAAGTATATTTTTCTTGGTTCTACTTTGATTATTGCCTGATACTCCACTATAAATTGATCTAAAGTCTCAACGAGAAATGATACAGACCATTGGGAAGGGTTCATAACACAATGAGGCATAGTTCTACTTTGTTCGTTGCTCCACCAATAATTGACTCACTATGTGCATTATTGATTTTTTCTATTAACTGCTTGTGGAGGTCATTTGTCGAGAACACATATAAAATAAATATATTATCGCAACCTCACACTCAAATCAGGCAATTATTAAAAAAATAGTATCAGCAAGTTTTGGAAATACTTTGAGTGAAGCCAAAACTATTTTTGTAATCTGTAGAAATGCAGCATTCCTACTTTAAGTGGGTACCTTTTTACTATTTTATTTCAAAAATAGTGACATGAAATATAACTTCAATCATCTATTTGAATAAGATGTTGACTCCTCATTATGGGTCTTTAATGAGAGAAATATATCAAAAAAATATTTCTTTTGGAACAAAAGGACTATCTAGTTATGTATTAGATCTTAGGTTTTAAAGAAGAAATAAAAACCTGAATCATCCTGTTGATATGATATGTAGATAATTTTGGAAAAGACGAAGACTCCTAAAGGATTATGATTAAGTATTATACTTTTATCATTTAATATCAAGGTGTAATCAAATGCACAAACAGAATTAATTTAATTATTATACGACGAGTAATTAATATGTGTCAAAATAGGGAGAAAGAAGGAAAGATCGTAATGGGGAGTCATTCTTATCTTTCTTTAATTAGGACTATATAAAATCTCTAAAGGTAGATTATTATTAATAATAATTGCTTCGCATATGTATAATGTATAATTATAGCTAATAATGAGCTGGTGTGCTTGTGGATGATCTCTTTATGAAGCAATAACGAGTTATTTTAAAAACAATACTTATTTGGTTCAGAGGTTTCGTGTTTTTCAATTGTTGCGATTTGGTATTTGTTTTTAAAAATAATATACATTCTGTCAAAAAAATACCTAGAATTCTTAATTTCAATTTCCCGTGCAGAAGGGATTTAAAATAAAAAATTATAGGTCAGCAGCACTGTTTTTCATTATGAGGCCAAGTTTGAGCGCAATCTGTATACCAATTCGTATACAACAGCTCCATAAATCAGTTTACCTCACTTGTGCTCCAAGATTTTTACAATGAACAAAATTATTGAACAAAAAATTCATCATACCAGCTAGAGGGAGTTATCACATTATCTTAACATCTTTTCAGAGGCAGTTCGTAACATTCTGAATGAAAATTAGGACATGAAACACGTTGTTGTAAGGCTTGTTCTAAAAGAGCGGATTTGTTTTTGCAAAAAACAACACCATGAGCAAGTTTCTGCGGACATGCTTGATCGTGCAAATTCATACCCAACGTTCAATGAATGCATAATAACTGGTGATGAAACGTGGGTCTACGAATATGATTTGTAAACAAGGCAACAATCATCATAATAGAGGGAGAAAAAATTAATTGTAAAAATCGTGGAGCAGAATTGAAGTAGACTCACTTATCCAGCTGTTGCAAGTTAACTAGTTTATAGATCGGGCTCAAGCTTGACATCATAATGAAAGATAGTGTTGCCGACCTAAAAAAATGTTTTTTAGTTGTCATCAGCACGGGCAACATAAATTAAAAAATCCCGGTACTTTTTTGAGAGAATGTATGAGCACAAGTTATCCATAGAGGACTGAAGGGAAAGATTGGATAGAAATATGACCCAAAACGGATGTGATGACAACGACAATTTGAATAATGTTTAAAAAGAGGGCAGATTAGTTGTCATCACATTTTATTAGATCCGATGCATGTTGCTATAAGAGAAAGAAAAGTTTAAACAAATCCCACTCAGTATCTAGCAGGACTTATGAAAGCAGGAATTAATCCAATGTCGAACCTCATTTTTACTCTGAGTCCAAGAAGGACTTACACTTATAACTCCAAAATACATGCTAGGTGTTACTCTTTGACATTTATGAGCATATCCAAGTAAATATTCCGTTGGCAAGAATGAAAAAATAATGATAAGGTCTTTGAAAAATGAAAAGACGGCTCAGGTTGCGACTACAAAAAGTATCACGCCATCTATGACGAGTAATTATTTTTATTGTCTTGATTGACTTAAAATTGTGGATGTGGATTGTTCCCAATTTTGAGCATGCTCAGTATACGAAGTTCCATCCCTGTACCAAATAAATAAATGAATTATAGAAATATTGTTTTAAAAAAATCAGTGATTGACTTGTTGAAAAAATATCAAAAGAATGAATTCCAATATTTACGTGCTCAAAAAAGTAAACATTGATGAGTACAAAAGTTATTCCACTCTCTGCTGATATAGAATAAGCTTTTTTAGAATAATTAAAACGCGAATTTTGTCTAAATATTCGTAGATTTTCCATTTTTATATTTTACTACTTGTTCTAAGATACAACAATGTAGCAACGAGCGTGTGTAGCTCAAGATCTGGGCGTCATATTGATTTTTTTTTTTTTTTTTCAAATCTTGGTCAGTTACAAGCTTAATGATGTAATCGGGCTTGTTAGAATTTTCAATCTGATGTATTGTACCGAGTACCGACTGCTGGGTAAGATAGGCAGATTTTGACAAAACACTCAACTACTCATAGTCAATGACATCACTATTGCTATGATTTTCAATTTGATATATAGTACCGACTGTTGGGGAAGAAAAACAGATTTTGAACAAACACGCAATCACTCATCTACAATGACGTTAACATTAACAGCGTGGTGGAAGTCAAACATCAGTCGTACACGCGTTATGGCATAACCGTGTAATTCTATTAACCATGGTCAGTTATATATTTGATACTAAAACGTTGACGGAAAAAAGATTTATATATCTTAATAGAGAAGAGAGTTTCTATAAAATAATGGCTAAAATCAAACCTGGGGGTATCTATATTAGTAAAGCAATGTTGTTGTTTTTTGTAAATGAAAGCCTTATTTTTGAGTTGTTGCTCAATATATTAGGACTGCATGACTAATTAATGTAAGAAATGACAATCTAGCATAGCTAAAGCTCATCTAGTCCTAAAAATATAAAAGGTAAGTAAACATTAGTGATGTAAATAAATCGTGTGTATTTTTTTTTTTTTTTTTTGCTGACCCATTTTTATTAACGTGGTAATCTGAACAATAAATTTTCTTTTCCTTAGCTGTTGTCATTAGAATTTAAATCCTAAGTAGTTAACTTCCTTTTCTGCTACATTCAATTATGCTCAAACCCCGACTAAACATTCGTTTGTGCTCATACAAGACGGAGAGTGTCACTGAGGCTTTGTTGCAGCGTAATAATTGTAAGTCCTTGCTCGACTCAGATAAGAATTGAAGATCGACATCGGAATAATTATTGCCAATGTCTATGATTGTTTTCTTCTCACCTTCCTCCCTTCTCACAGCTAATTAAACCTGATATAATGAAACGTCATAAAAGCTAAGCTACTCTCCTCCAAATTTTCAGGTTCATCATGTTAATTTTCGGTTACTTTTTTTTAACATGTCCAAAATACACACGATTTTCATCACTCGTACATATCTATGTCAATAAATCAAAGTTTGTTTATTACGGAATGTCCAAAAGTGGCAGAGTGAGGCACATAACGACCAGATATTTAAAGCCCTTTTGCATTATTGTTGTGAGGAAATATTTATTCATAAAGCAGTTAATTGTTGCTGTCATTTTATTTTATGTCATAAAACTTTAGATTTGTGACATTGTCTCATTCATACATATTGAGCAAACAAATAATTAAATCTCTTAATAAATAGAGTTAGCGTTTGATTTGTAAAGAGGTTATTAATATTTCTTCAATTGCTCCAATTCAATAGCCTTTTATATTTAATAGTTTTAATACTTTGTAAATTTATTATAGTTGTAATGATGTAATTTTAACAATAATTGATGTTGGTTGATTATCTATAACTCAGCAAACAGATAAAAACATGTGATATGATATCAGAATTGCCAGAAGTCGATTGTGTCATGACTATTATCACAAATTTACTAATAATGTATGATCAATATATTTGAGGCAATAAAATCTTCATACTGAACATGTCATAAAAACTAAATTTAAGCATTACTAAACAAAATGTTATGTAGCAATTATATCGAATAGTGTGCTTGGGCCATAAAAAAGTAGCGAATTTTTATAAATTGCAAAAAAAATCAGGGAAAATAATTTAATTAATTGATTATTACCAATCAATTACTCCTCTGGAGTGTTATTTTTCTTTTGTTTTGTGACTCGATCCGAGAACAATTTTTTCCTGGTTCGGTCTTATTCTATCTTGACTTATGAAGAGTACAAATAAGATTAATACAACATGTTAAACTTCATATGACGTTATTGTAGGTCAATATTCACCATTTTGAAACACACATGAAGTCATTGCCATTTCATCCATAGAATCGATACAGAACGATTTTTTTTTTCCATAGGACATAAGTGAGTTTGTTCTACTAAAAATCATAACGTTCTTAGATCGATCTAGGATTTTCTAACCATCCCTGAGACTAAAATTTCCTTGTAAAATCTTGTGTATCATATTTTTGTTTTAGCTTTTGTGAATTTTTTTATTTATCTTATATTTCCTGCATTTATTTTCTGAGGAATAATTGTTGGTAAGTTTGTGAGATATTAAAATACCCTGGAATTAATTATGGATCTTTTTAATATTTTTTTAAGTATTCTTTGTATTTATCTCCTTCAACCATAAAAATGCATAAAAAGAGATGTTTTATCCTACATAGAACATGTCTTGTTCGATAATTCCATATTAATTCAGAGATAATCTACACAATAAGATATTCTTCATTCCAGCTACTTTTCAAAAATTATGAATTTACATTTATGAATAATATAATAGTAAAAAATGTATTTAATTAGTTACTACTGAGGGTAATTTAATTATCCATTTTAAAGTTGAGGTGTCTAACAACCCATTTAAATGTTCGCATTAGGACTTAAAGGAATGTAACGGTGGCTTAAAGTGTATTTAAAATAAATAGTAAAAAGTTATAATTAATCAGTCTTATAAAAAGTGAGTCAAACCGATGGGTTATTTATAAGCAATAGACCAAGTGGCGAAACGAAGACCAAGCGATGAAATCTTATGCAAAATAGTGTCTTAATGACACTTTCTTTGTCTGCTAGAAGCGTTGAGTATACTTGAATATTGCCTCATATTGCCTAACTACTCAGTCTCCATGAATTCACCCTTGATTAAGGCATGAACAAATATGACAGCCTGAAGCTTGTTGTTTAAACTAGTTGTTTTAAAAAAATGTCGCATGTTGACAAAAATGTTTATAGGGTCCTTTATGTGAGTAAACGTGTATGCACTATAAAGCACAGGAATGCACCCGCTATTTACGTTTGAATCACCTAACTATATGTAATATTATATATTTAGTAAAATCCATTATTTTTATAATAGATAGAATTAGTAATGTGTATTTTCTGTTATATGAGTGCGATCGGCTTAATAAATGCGTTAGAAAGATAAAATTTTGTACTAAAAAATATTTAAACAGTTTTGTGTTTGATTGGCACAGAATGGTTTGAGCTCGTGTCAAAGATGGGCATGCAAAAAAAGAAAATAGCCCGTAGTTTAAATTTTTTTCTTCGATAAAATCAAAAACACAAGCAAGGGACTGAATATATGAGTAGTGTATATGGTTCTGATACTGCAACAGCCAATCACACGCAATTTGAGTTTTGTAGATTCCGTTTTTGTAATTTTGATCTCAAAGATGCACGACGCTCTGGAAGGTCATTTGTCGAAAATGCAGATAAAATAATGGAAATCGTAGATCATTGCATGTTTTAATTGCTCAGGAGATTAACATGATTGGAAAAAATCAAAATATTTATTGAAAATAAAGGATTTCTTTTTACGCAACCTATTATTATACTTCATTTAAATAAGTGGAGGAGGGGATATGACCTCTTGACCCATATAGTTCTGACGCTAGTACAAGGAATCTACTCAAGATAACGAGCAAGTTTCGTTACTTTTTGTACAACTTTTTAGCTATAAACAAATTCTAATAAATACAATCCAAACAATTTCTCAAAAATAATTAATTTACAAGATGATTGAAGGTGACAATGACTCTATTGTTGACATAGGCACAATTGATATATAAAGTATTTCAATTCATCATTTGTAGAATTAATAAATAAATTTGTCTGCAATTTGTCTGATAAAATAATCCCCCTTCTTTTCTTTTTTCAGAGCAATTGTTTATATAGGAATTAATGCCATATCTTAGTATTTAAGTATAGAGATTATTTGCAAAATCATTATTTAAAATTACATACATATAAGTATCGTGAATTGAAAATCCCAACTACATTAACGTACATACATTTATTTAGAAAGAACACAAAAAAGTAAATTAGTTTTTTAAAAGCAATATTGTATTTATATCTAGTGCGTCAACATAAAAACAATCTTGAACAAAAGGAAAAGAAAATGAAAAAATCCAAATGTACGTTTTCACTTCATATACAGCGTACATGCAGAACAATATCTCATAGACATGTTTGAGTCAGTTATAAAATTTGTATGCCTATTTATAGTATGAGCTCAGATGCTCAAGAATTTTAAAAGTAGTTTAGAGCCTTTACTAAATTTGAACTAGATATATTTTTCCCGATATGATTTTTCAAATAAAATTTATCGATTTTTTATTCTTTTATTGTGACGTCAAATTTTGGATACTTAAAGTGTGATTGGCGGTGCTACCAAAAGTTTAATATGAATATATTGTTGATAGAAATTGAAGATTATTTATAATGAGTAGGGAACCAAAAATTTGCTTTAGAATTTAACCACGATTTGATCCTGTAATTTTTATTAACAAAATTTCATTACGTCAGTTGAAACAAAAATAAACAAGTTGTGCTTTTATTCTATTTCTCTAAGTGTAATAATTTCGGAGCAAAATCAAAAAAAGTAAAACATGTGCGATCTCATTAGCGCCGGTGTCAGTTCCAAAAAGGTTAGGGAGACCGTTAGAATCTCTATCCCGACTTCCTACAACATCAAGAAGTCCATTACAGCCCCATCCATCAAAGAAGAATCGTAACAATATGGCTGACTTCTGGCCCTCTTCTACCCTTGACCTGAACCCTCTGGACCAAGTAATTTAGGGCGTCTTGGAGAAAAATGTCTTCAAGACCTCTCATCCAAATTTGGATCAGCTCTTTTACGCCTTGGGCACGACCTTTATCGTCAAGAATTACAAATCTGATTACCTGTGTGTCAAAGCTGTGATTGTTTGTCAAAGAGGAGATATTAAATAAAAAATGTAGCTAAATAAAGTATTTAAACATATCACAATTAGTTTTGAGTTGTCTTTTTTGTTAAATTTCATAATTATATTTCGTAATTAAGTCATGCTACTGTACGTTTTGGGTCCCCACCCTGTAGAAGAAGAAAAATGTAATCTAGGCTCAATTTCTTCCTCAATCCTTCGAGTATGTGTATCATTTAGAGTAGATTTAATCAACATGAATGAATTTATTATATTTTTAGACTCGCAACTATCAAAAAAATCCTTTGACTTCCGCTACATACTACTGCGATATATATCGTGTTTTTAAAAAATAGAGATCTTTGACGAATGATTATTTTCAATTTTGATCTACAAATTAATTTTTATTAAGGCTTTTGCTGTGTCTCAAATGACTCTAAATGTAGGCAAAATTAATGGTTACAATAAAGGAATAAGAATGTGATATATTTTATATGAAAGAAGCCGTATCGGGAGCAATATATGTCTCATAAATCAAATTAAGGTTGTACACAATAGCTAATATTTAATTCATTTGAATACAAAGCCTATAATTGGCTGTAAGTATATATATAGTAAAAATATAAATTGGCGGTTTTTTTTCTTTTCTTTGATTTTGATCAAGTTTGTTTATATACAGACGCACAACAGATGTGAAGAGGGTCCATATCTGGCAAGTGTAAATTGAAAAGAAAGGAGTGGTAACTTATAAAATATTACTGCTCTTATTCATTACTAGTGGTATAGTATCTAGTATTGCCCTGAGTTTTTAGCCGTCGACGAACCGGAATATTTTGTTTTAATAATATCTAAATGAAAACTCACCAACAAAACATCAGTGTTTTTCAAGAGCACACTCACACGTAGCACTCATTTAATACTTAGACGTTCTTTTCTCAAAAATCAAACTATAATAATAATAGCTATAATTTTTTAAACATGATGTTAAATTTTAAGGAGTACTTCAGGTCGATGCTAAGCATAATTTCAAGTCGTATTAATTTCTTCATTAATATCAAATTCCTCCCATTTTACATATATAATGTGTTGACCAGAAAAACTTGCAAATTTCATTCATTTTAACATACCATATTCGTATATTTCCATACAAATAGTCTTTTGTCAGGGTAGTGCCCTTAGCAGTCTTCCAGTTCACAAGTAGACAAGGGTTCCCAATCTTCACTATGCAAAGCTCCCCCTACACTAATACATTTAAAACTGAGGGCCCAATTATATTAATTTTCAGGGACCCTGTTGGAACATGGGATATTATGGACTCTGCGGATAAGGTAGCTGCGGCCCTGCTTGTATGAAATATCATTTTTTGGTTCAGAAATTTCTAGTGACACCCCTTGTTTAAAGTGTCCTTTACCAAACTGATCATCTATTAAAAAGAACCAAGACAGAAGACCGAGACTGAAGACTTGAACCAATAGAAACTTTGAATTTGAACCAGGCACAACCTTGTCTTTTATATCTATTTTTTATTATGACACACACTCTTGATTGTAAGGTTATTTTTCGACCTAGTATCTACACTAAAATATGATTTACTTTCAATATAAATACATGGATATGAATAGACTTTGCTTTATTAACATAGATTTGAAAATTCGACACCTTTATTATTTCACTCAACCTTTCCTTAAAAGATACAGAATCAATGGCCCCAAATCAGTTGGTAGAAGATAGCCAATTCTTCCCAACTATGGAATTAATCTTGAATAGTTGTTGGGGATTATTAACAGCCCCTTAAGAAGAACTAATTTGAATTCAACCAATCAAGGCTAAGAAAACTTATTAAGGAGTAAAAACCGAAAAATTGATCGCTAACAACAAAACTAAGTATACATTTTTGTGCTATTGATGTAACACAGTGTCAAAATTATTAATAAACAAGGAGCACTATTGTTTATTGATCTATGTCAGTAGGTATGAAGTCTTTTAAAGTTATCATATTTTTTATTGTTATCGAAAAAGCTCAATTTGACTAAAGTCGACAATTTTCTGAAAATTACTCAAACTTGCCTAAATATTATTTCAAAACTTTACTCAACTCGAACTATTCGAGTATAGATTAATCTCACCGCCTGTTGTTTTTACATTTTTATAATTAAATCGAAAAGCTTTGTACTGATATTGTAGGTACAGCTATTTGTAATAATTTCCTTTTATTGCAAATAAATATATTTTTAATTACCTGATTAGTATTTGATTATTAATATTTGACTGCCTTATTGAGATAGTAAAACTTATTTCATTGATCAGTTCAATAAACACAATATTTTTATTTCCGGATGCTTTTGGTCGACTCGAATTCAAACTAGAATAGAAGCGCTGTAGGCGTCTTATTAATGACCTCAAACATCATGGGGAACGGTTGATTTTCTTCTCAGATGAAAATTTTTGCGTATGAACATATACTGTATAGTTACTTCATAAAATATAAATCCATATTTGAGAATCGAAATATATAGAAGTTTCCTGAAGAAAAAAAAATCGTATACATATGATCTTTAAAGAATTTGTGTCTTTCCCTAATTAATTGTTCAAAAAAAGAGTTACCATTGCTTTAGCATAGATCTAAAATGCCCATATTTGAATGTCTTAAAATGAGCCTAAATCATTGATAGTCTTAGGGATGAGGGGTAATATTTTGAAATTAATCAATATTGATTAATGTATATATATATATATAAGTTTTGATCTTTTTTTTTTATTCTTTATTTTGAACTAAACATCCATTATAGGCTGATTTTCAACATGTATAATTTAGCTCAATTCGAACCAAGCATTTCATGAATTTATGAAGAATTCTGAACAAGGTTTAAAAGAGGATATATCTGGCAAAAGATGAGGGTCACATTTTGTGGTCTTAAATATTCTTCTTTTTGAAAAAAAGGTTATATGATTATTTTAGGTTAATAAAAAATACAAAGTAATGAATATTATTATGGATAAGGTTACGTCATATTAAAAAAAGAAAAGAAAAAGGGAGTTCAAATATTTAGCTTGTATTGGGTAGCTGAGGATTTTTGTTGTTGTTGGCCACCTCAACAATGTTTTTTTCTTTATTTTTTCTCAAGCTGTTATCGTTATGTTTTTGTTCTTGAGAAGATAACATCTATGTATTAAGTAACTACGTCGACGCCAATACATGGGTACTATAACTAGTATTTTAATAAATAGCGCCAATGAGTACTCCTAAATAAAATAAAATATCCAACTTTTACAACCTATGAAATTGCCCTCATTGTGGGCTGAAGGTCTCAAAACAAGATTTTTTAGATAGTAAAATAACTCGTAATGCAGAAAGAATGCATACTTATCTTTCAAAAAGTGCATTTTATAGACCATAATGATAGTTATAAATAGTATTCTGAACATAGCTAGAAACAGCAGATGTTTGATATATCTTGCTCATCTTTTGCTTTAAATTAATAAAAAGAGATTCAAGTTTTGAAGGGCAGATGATACATTTTATTTAAACTTGAAAAAATTGGTAATAAGTTTTTAATTTGCAAGTCCAAGTCAATATTCAAGCCTTTCCTTACAAGTTAAAGTCCTTAAATATTATGTTTGAGTTATTTTTGAGTCCTTAAAGGTATATTGACTAAAAAAATTGAAAGGACTTTTATAGAACTTTCCTGTAGGAAATCTTTTCTAAGCACTTACAATTTCAATTTTCAGAGTGCTGTGAAGAGTCTTACAATGGAATAATTGTTAGAATTTTATTCTTGAAAAATGCTCTGAAATCCAGTGATATCTCAATTCTATGGTTATTGTTTTTTTTCTAAGTCTTTTAATGTGACATCACATAAAGCTGCATGTTTTCAAAGTAGAGACTAAAGTCCAAGTTTATGCAATATTACTTAGTATACGAGCTTCCCCACCTCCTTTGTATTTAAACTTAGTCCAAAACCTTTTTTTTTTTATTTTTTTTTTCAGTACGGTCAAAAAGACTTTTTTTTACCTTTCTTTGACTATATTTTTCCCCATACTGCAATCTCAGACCGTCTACTAAATTTAATCGTATTTAAATCATATAAAAAAAAATCTGTTAAGATCCGATGTCCCCCTCCCCCCCTATCTTGATTAAAAATAGTACAAAAAAGGATAGAGGTAGGACTTTTAACATCATATAACATTATTCTAGACCAATGTTTACAATTTTTGACGTCATTAACATTTTAGACCGAATTTTTAATGAGTTTTCAAATGTTTGTAATGATGTTCAGAAAATTTGTTGAAAAATGGCTTGAAATCCAATGATATCTAAATTCCATGTTTTTTGCAGTTTTTTATTATGATATCAAATCAAGTCACAGATTTTTAAAGTATGGACTCGAACCAAGTCCCTATCTTTGCTGATAGGTAGCAGTGTTTAAATTTAGTGCGTGGCCTTATTTTTTTTTTGGTTCAGTCTTATAGTATTTTTTCTAGACCGAATTGGACTGACATTTCGTACATGGCCGCTAAATAAAAGTGTAAAAAAATTCAATTGCTTTTAAGTCGTATACCATTTTTTTATGCCTCAATCTATATTCAGATTTTCTCCCATTATCTTGACTTAGAGTTGTAAAAATATGACTCATGCAACACATTTAACTTCATTTGACAATATCAATCTTCACAATTTTAAGAACATATGACGTCATTAACTATCCAAATAATCGGTCAAGTACGAACTTTTAATGAGACTGACTTTTTTGTGAAACCAAACCAGACCTAATTTTTCTTTGAGACTGATCCAAACCGAATTTCTTTCAAGGACCGAATTGATTCAGTTCATTAAATATCATCACTGTTTCAGAACGGGCTAAGAGTTTCAGTCCGAAATATAACATTGATAGATTGGTATAACTTCCACTGACATCTTTAAATGTACATAAGTAGTTACTACTAGGTATAATTAAATTTATTACGTTTTTTTTTAAATAAAAGGTAATTATTTCTACATACTATATATTCCTATACCTTGTTAAATACTAATTTAAAATGCAGTTGGGGACGTTTAAAAGAGAGTTAACCCTATCATTATTGATTCACACTAAAATAAATAATATACATTAGGTCGGTTTGTTTTTTAGATTTTTCAAATTTGGATTAGGGTCAGTGCGGAAAAGTTACCATGCACTAAAAAAATAACACCTAAACAAAATTTAATTGCTATAGAATTTCATCTGTAGTTCAAGAATCTCATTCCATTTTTACATAACCACAAAAATTATTGATCAACTCAATAAGTATTGAATATGGCTTTATTTTAATTTTTTAAATAATTCCTTTGATTGACATTTTTCTATCCTTTACAAGCATCTATATAGTCATTTTATAAAGTCATATCCAGGAAACTGCTATTTTACAGATGAAAATTTGACAATATCCAGATTTTTTTAATATCCAAAGTATATAAAAAACAATTTTTGGATACTCATATTGATAAATAATTTTGAGAATTCCGATTTCAAGATAAACGGCGTTTGATTAAATCTTGTTTTGACAAATCATTGAAGATTTGTACCTATCATTCAAAAAAAGTATTTTTTTGGGTGCATCAATTATATGTATTTATATTTTTTTGAAAGCAATTTGAACTGGATTTAAAAAGAACCATATTTGTACATAAAAAAAGGACAAATACTCATGGAAAATCTTCATTCTTATGAGTTCGTATAAAGTTCATAACAAAAAAAGGGGAAAAAAGTTTACTTTACGTGGATTTTTACCTTTTACGAAGTTGTTTTAGGTTCTAGCCTCTGTTTGTTTCTTTGTGAGTCACAAGAACTACAGCAAAAGTTATAGATCGACTTTGATCAAACTGAGTAGGGGGTTTATATATAATCACAGCAAAACGCTATCAAATTTAAAGAGACTCAATAAACTATATTTTGTTGAAGTTTAAAAATACAATTTTTCAGATTTTCAATGGCCAGTACTAAGTATGTTTAAAAAAAATGTAACACAATTTCATTTTCTGTTTTAATCTATAGAGTATTTTTACAGAAAAAAAAATCACTTTATTTTTATATTTTATAGTATGGACAAAATGCCAATCAAAACTGTTTTATGAAATCTAAAAAATAAATTATTTAACCTTTTTTGTACTTTATTTCTACTTTATTTTTGTATGTCTTTTCTTAATTATAAAATATAAAAATTATTTCATACATTACATTATTAATCTTTAAAAATCATGCAATTGTAAATTTAATACATAGTACAAATTTTTTATACAAAATCTAAAATGTTACCTGATAAAGGAGTAATCCTACTTCAGAATTTATAAAGCATACTTGCTACTATTATATTGGTAAAATGAATCATTCCTTTGTTGACGCCAATATAAATAATACAAAAATGGTTTGTCTTTTATGTAACTATGCATCTCTCATACGTTTTATCTGATACTTGACTCCTTATCAATTCATTACCATTATATTTGCAAAAAAAAATTCCGTGGTGTCTGTTTCTATTTTAAAGTATAAAAATTATCTCTCTTCCTGAGTTTTTCCATGAATGTTTCCAAAGGATAAAGTATTTGATATGGTTCTGTAATGGAACCAACTCCAGAAAATATCCAGGCTGTTATATTTTATAGCACAAAATATTCCCTTAACAGAAGTTTTTTCGCCCATTGATTCCCGATTGTTCTGTATTGATATTATATATTGTGTTTTTGTAGTTTCAAGGACCTGTAATCTACCAATCTGTCGATTTTCCAATCCCTTTATGAAATTAAAAAGTATAAATATCCTTCTGTCTAATCTCCTATTCACATATTGCTATGTTTAACCCTCATTTATTGAACTGGGATATTATACACCCCAAGATGTACAAAAATGCCTCTTATTCCTTTAGATCTATATTTTCTGAGTATACTTTTCAGTATACTCATAAAGCATTAAATTAGATTATATTGCTCTTGATAATGTTCTTGTAAATTTAGCTATTTTAAATGGAGGTTTAGTAAATTTGATTTAACAGTTCTGCCTTAAAATTGTTCCTTGTACGTTTTGATATTATAAAATATTATTTTTTTAATTGTGAATACTGAAGCAAATATTATATATATATATAATACACACAACATTATCAAAACTGATAAGTACTAATTTAATAAACAAAATTTGTATAAAGAAAGGAATATTTCGTATAATTTTTTTTTCAAAATAAAAATTAAATGTTTCTAAAACTAAGAAAGAATTAATATATTTTATTTTTAGGTTTTCCTTTTTAACTCAATTCACTGACAGCATCATCAAAATGATTTTATTAAACGAGGGTTTAAGAACGATCTTTATTTCCAATTCATTAAGATAGGTCAAATTAAGGCTTTCATTGAAAATTTCTGGGACATAATCTAATTTCGTTTTGATTGACATCTTTGACATAAAATCCTTTCGAGGATTTTTAATGGAAGGCAAAAAATTTGGCTACTAAATAAATATTTTTTGTCAACTTTGACTGGTATGTGTTACCGAAAGATGACATTATAGAGTTATGATATTTTTAAATTTTTATTTTACAAAATCTCCTATCCTCCATGATGACTATTCCGTACTATTTGTAATCGAAAATCGAAAAAAGTTGACAAAACAAACCTCCCTAATTCCCTTACATAGTTGCAACATGTATAAGAGTGATACAATCGAGTCTAATTATACTTTTTTGATTGTGAAACAGATGGATTGTTAGAAATTCATATTGAATATTCTTTGTACATACATACATATTATTAAATTACTATATTTTTAAATATATACATAAATACATTGGTAAAATAATAATGAAATTGAGGAGACCTAGGACATTTACAACAGTCCTTTTTTCTTGAACATCAAAAAAGCTACAGCCAAAACAAAACTATACATTAATATTGTTTAACAATATACCGTTGATTAAGACTGAGCAATATATCAATTGAACATCGTCATCGAATATACAAGGGTTACAACGGTAACTACAAAAATGTAATATTGTAATTATTAATATATACACGCAGCCTTATCATAACTGATGGGTACTTATTTTATTACCTAAGTTTACATAATGAATATTTCATGGACATTTTTATCAAGAATACAATTTACATCTATTTACTTTAATTTGTTAAAACTTCAAACTCATGTTGTCAATATTATTTTTTTCTCACTGTCTTATATTCACCCAAGTATTTTAGCATTTTACTTTTTAGGTACAAAATGGATTTAACATTTTCTTTAATTGACAACTCATTATTATGCTTGTATAACTAGCTACCATGTAGTTAAATACGTTGCAGGTTTTTTAACCCAATTCACTAACTGTGTTATAATTAGTGACTCAAATCGTGTGTATTGTTTGCTGGGACATACTTGTTGAATTGGACATTTAAAGAATGAATTTATTTACCTTGGGTATTGTATTGAGTAGTGAACTTAATTTCTAACAAATTTTAATTATATTTAAATCCTGACTGAACATTTGTGTCTCCTCATAGAATACAGTTTATAAACCTGAGGATTTGCAAGGGGTGTTATAATTGTAAGCCCTTATTGGACTTACCGTGAAGTTCAGGATCGGCATTGAGGTAATTCCTGCCAATATCCTTATTTATTTCCTAGTTCCTCTCGCCACAGCTGATCTGATTAAACTTCATGACTTCTAAGCTATTCATCACCAAAACATTCTTTAAATTCTGAGGTTGGTCATGTTGATTTTTGGTTTCTTTTTTTTTATTAATATGTCCAAAATACACAAGATTTTCATAATTAGTAATAAAAAGAATGTTCATTAAGGAAGGGTTAGTATTAAAAATTTCCTAATACCCTCCTCAAGACAATGTTTTTCCCACAAAAAAATTCCTTGCCTAATATTCTTGATTATTTTCAATTTCTGGAACATTTTGCATAATAATTTTGGCAGTATTATTGTACTCTTGAACCCTGTTATGTTTATATTTTTTGCCGTCATTATTAGGCCATAACTTTTTTTTTTACATGTTCTTTTCAAGTGAATTTCAATTTGATAATTTTTTGAATAAAATAAAAAATGTACTTATCTTCTAGAATTTTTTTTTAATGTAAATATGTTGGTATTATATTTGAAGTTTAGATATCCATAAATTTTATTTTTCGATTAACTCTAACGAAATGAATGCTCGTTCTACCAGTTTAAATGTCGACAGATTTTTAAATTATGAAGACTTTATTGTAGAGCAATCTAACATCATAAGTTCGTTAACTAAATTTTATTGTTTTTTTGAAAGGACAGAGCTGTATAATTTGTTATATCCTAGTAGTGCAAGGTATAGTGTTCCTATCTCTAATACACTCAAATTTAGTATTAAAGAAACGTTCTTATTTAACCAAAATATCTTATTTTGTACGAATTTTTATCATATCTAAAATTCAGATTTTTAAAATAGTAATAGGAGTAGAAATTAAATTTTACGTACACTTATTCGATACAATTTAAAACAAGTTTTTATTTTAATAATGAAGATTTATACAAGACTTGTCTACTTGTAGAGTTATAGAATCCGTTTTCTTGAATAATCTAAAGAAAAAAGAACAGCCTTATAGAGAAAAAGTCTAAAAATTATTATCAATACAGTTATTTGAGTTTAATCACTTTTTTCTTAATTTTGGAGTTAGTATAAAAAGTTACTCATATCTACAAAATTTATTGTTCAATATTATTCTTTTGTAAACTTATTTATGGAGTAAAAGATACAGTTTGTTATAAAAAGTCGCTTATATTGGAATATAAAAGCCTACAACAAAATTACTCTTAATGCACCTTATGTATTTCTTGAAAAGAGAAGTTTTAATGTATAAGAGTTGTGTGTAGATTCAAAAAATAATTATCACAGCCTGAGTTGTTAACTTTTTGAATCCACTCAAATTGTAAGTGGATTTTTAATAAATAAAAAAATACTAGTAACTCATTATCAGTTTCTGGCAATAAATATTTCCTTTATAAAACCAAATAATATGGGATTTTATAGCCTTTTTATATCAACATAAGATCTTTCGTTAAATTGTTTATACTTAACTGCTAAAATTTTATCATTTAAAAAAATGTATAACATGTTTAATGCAATAAATGATTGGATGCATTGAAAATATAATCCAAACGACCAAGAGTAAATCTTTACTATCACAATCCAAGCAAATGCAATTTAGTTTGATTGGTATTAGATCCTAATATAGATGTGGATCTGATTTTTATTTGTTATAGGGATCAAGTAAACTAATATACGGAAAGACTGGAAGGAATGTGGTTTTCCACATTTGAATACTTAATTGAGATTACTAAACTTACTATACTTTCATATATATATAAAATTTATAAATATAGCTTAAATCCTTAATATCTACCTCCTCCAATTATATACCTACAGTTGGAGAATCAATTGAGGAATTATAATGTTACTAGTAGATATCTTAATTATGATTTATTCATTATAAAGGAGTATCATTTTTTTGTTATTTACTTAATATTGTACCTTTTTTTGTGATAAAAACAAATGGGGGAAGGATTAATTTGAATTGTTGAAAATTTTGACATTTTAGTCCCTGTAAAAATAACTTAAAACTATCTTTGAAGGACCAAACTAGTGGTACAAAATTTTCTTATGTATAAATATTGCTGTCAGACACATCAATTGATTGATATAATGCATATTCTCATAGTAAAATCAAATTTATTTTCTGGGTTAAATACATATATTATTTAATCACTAAAATGTAGTAAAAGATATTTAGTTTCGTGATTTTTATATGTATTTTTAAGTTATTAGAATGGGGCAAAAAAAAAATAATTATCTTCCAGAGATACTCATTTTGTAAGTAAGAAATATAACATAGGATCAGAATATCGAATTGGAGAAAAAAACTTATGATTTCGGATCGGAAAAGGTTTTGATATTAGTCCATGTCTACTTCTGTACAAGTTAATATTTGTATTTGTTAAACTACAACATGAGCCATTTTAATCACCAACTAGCTATAAATTGATGCTATCATTTTATTTTAACTAATTATAACTAAGAATTTAATTATTGTTCTAGAACAATTGGCCGAATAGATTTTTGCCGAACGGACATTTCGTCCAAGGAGTATTTAGGATGTTTGGCCGAAACATAATATTTAATAAATACTATATTGATATTGGATTGCATATTTTAATTAAATTAAAAAAGATTTATGATAAATTGCTAAATTGTTATTTTTCATATGCTAGATATGTCATATCAGTAATTAATTAGTGTTCTTTTCCAGAAAATATTTTTTATTAATCATTATATTTAATAACACAACACAATAGCATGTAGTTCAAATCTTTTACCCTCGTATTACTTTAAATAATAAACAAACACGACAGTGATTCAATCGAACGGACGAGGAGCTAATAAGTTATATCCTTAATATATCCCTTATTAATTATTGTTCGACATGAGGAATTATTTATATTGGAAAAGACTCCTGGATGGACGAATAAACATAACATCAGATCAGGGAAAAGTAGTGATTTAAGATGTTTACTTTGTTATGATCCAGGTTGTTTCCGAAGAAGAGGAGGTTGGCTGTGGTGAAGCAACCCGCCTAGAAAATTTGTAGAGGCACTCTAAAGTCGGGATGTAGGGGGGCACTGGGAAATGAGAGACATAAGCGAGGAAACCTGTAAATCTCAGTATAGTTGGAACCATCTGGAATCGAATATTTCAGCATCTGTTGTGTTCATATATATATATATAATGAATAAAAAAAATATTTTCTGGAAAGGAATAAAGCAACTTATAGTGGCGTCATCATCCGGCAAAGTAATGCAACTCCCTGAATGATAGTATTATTTATTAAAACATATTGGGAAATTTTTATCATATAGAGGGCACTGTGCCATTTTTTTTAACTCTGTAGGCTAGAGTTACTATAACTTATATGATTTATAGTTATCGGTTATACCTATATTAATAATATTTCATATTTGCAAAATTGTGATATTTGTTACTTAGTAATTATTATAATTTATAAATATGGGTGCTCGAGGGGAGGACCATTGGGATTCCCATCAAATGAAAGTCCATGTATTCAATGGCAGAGTACTCTTATACAAACAATTTATATTAGCATGTGTGGTTTTGTAAAAAAAAAATGTTCAAACGTATTTTTTCTTATATTTATCTTTATTTAGTAGTTTATCATTTCAATTTTTTGGAAAATCCTCTCCTTATTTTGTGATGACAAGCCTTACATTATAATAATAATAGTAAAAGGTCAACATAGGTAAAAACATAGTTATTTCTTTCAATTGCAATTGCCAAGAGATCATAGGTCTATGATAAACATTGTATTTAGATTTCGATATATTGAAGTATAACAAATTATTTTTAGATGTTAACTGTTGTCTTTGTTTTAATTTAGGAGCTAGAAAGTAATCATTCCTCAATATAAAATATCTTAACTTTCAATGAAACTACATTGTACCACTTTACTCAATTACGTATCAATGATTAATTCGTGACTTAATCACTAAAGAAACATATTCCGAGGATTGAACTTCTTTGAAATAAGGATGATGAGAGCCAGTCCATACGCATCTAGAGACTATTTCCAAAGAAACTAAGAAAATTGATGCAAGAAGACGAATAGATGGATTCATTTTAATTGATTTAAATCCAAATCGTAATTCAAGAAATACTAGCGAGAAGGAATTGAGACGTTTTTATTTCTTCAAAAGAGTAGATTCTTGAAATGAACTTCTTGGCCTGTTTATCTCGTCTTTGAAAGAACCCTTTTACGTCAAGGAATACTTTTAATTATATCATCACTTAGTCATATCACTTTCATAATATCTCAAGCATTTATACATAATTAAGTTAAAGGACTTTTGTCAGCAGGTAACTCAATTTTGCCTTAAGTCCTTTTCTAGTTAGTAGTCCTTTGCCCAAATAATGATAATTATTATTCAGGGAGTTATATTATTTTTCCACAATACGGCGCCACAAACTACCACCTTGTCTATAAACTAATATGAGTAATCAAAACAGATGCCCTATTAATTGTATATATTTAATCAAATCAAAGCCTACATAATTAAGGTTGTCATACATAGTTATTACTTATTATCATTTTAGCTGCATTATCACTACCAAAGAAAATACATACAGAAATAGAAGCACAACGCGTCAGCTAAATGAATTAGCAAGCAAGAGATAAGAAAAGAAATTTTCTAAATAAAAGTATGTGTATTTTTATTAATACTTAATAATCAGTTCTTGACTTGAATGTCAGCTGCTTTACAAGCTACAAAAGAAAGTTGTCAATTCATCTAAACTGCCTGCATTGATCTTGCAATTCTATATATATATATATATATGTTTTTTGATCAATACAAATTATATTTCTTATCTTAGATATAAATCTCCAGCATTAGAAAGGAAAGCCTCTCCCTGTACCAAAGTTGCTGGAATATATTCTATAAGTTTGGAAGTGCCTTTTTTTCTATCACTTTAATGGATCTTGTGATCGTTATATGAAGATGTCTTCACTTAAAAAAAAAAAAATAAGTGAATGTGTAATAGAGACGTTTGACAATTCCTCGTCGTCGGGATGATCTACTTCTTTTGAACTTTTTATCACAGGTGTTACTGGCAAATGAAAAAGCTATTTAAAATTGTTGTGTTCATAAAAAAGAAAAGTTCTTATTGAAATTAATTGATAGACGCCATGTACAATACGACTCTTAAGTAAATCTATGGGCTTTATTCCTCCATACATTTTACAAACCATAATGAATCTTTTAATTTGTCTCAAAAGATGTATTCTGATAGTCGCCCTTCTGCTTCGTTCGACGGTTCTGAAAATAAAAGTCCACGACTTTTTTTTAAGAATCAAACCCCATCAAATCTTTATTCCAAGCCTTTTAAATTCCATTATTTTCACACAATCTGTAGAAGTATGTAATTACATTTAAATAGAATTACTTTTCTTAGAGTAATTTTCCTATAAAATAGTTGAAAAATAAAGATTTGCTGTTGATATGAGTTTGTAAATTTCAAAACATACCATACTTAACATTTTTTGAAAGACGTAAATAGGTTTAAAATCTTATCCTCTCCCGTTATCTGCCCTCCAGCCAGTACAATCAATGCAGGGTTGTTGTATAAATTGATTAAACTCTTTTTGTGTATTATTTGTAGAAATAAACATATCAGAGCTCGTTAAAAAAAGCGAAAACTTGGCTGAAATTAAACAAAAGAATAAATATCCCGCCAAAATATAATAACAAAGCGTGTAAGGAATTACTCAATGAAAATGTAGTAACCACTACTGCGGCTAAGTTAAATCATTACTCAAATATTTCGAGTTTAAGTCATTCGAGATTAGTGTAGTTTTTCTAAAAATATTTCAGGTTATAGTTTACTTTAGTGAAGTTGAGTTGTTGTTTTTCTAAGTTCGTTGAATACTCGAATCCAACACTAACATTTACATATTTTTATTGTTATTATTATTATTATCATTTTTCTTAAAAAATGTTAAGCGGAAGTCAATGATGACTAAGAACAACGAGTGATTTTATAAATATATATGTATGTACCTTTTTTCATATCTAAAATTAGATTTAAAAATCGGAAATTGAAAGTTTTTGATTTTCTATTCTTTTTAAAAAAAAAATAATAATAAATCGGAAAGAAAGCAGCATTTACTTCTTTTTCCCTTCTCTTCTGTTTCGCCCCCACTCAAAATTATGATGAAGAATATGTTGATGAGACCTGCTCGTCCCAAAGCTATCAACCAAATGACGAAATCAAGACCCTGTGAAGAACATTATATAAAGTAGTAGTTTTAGTAACACATTTTTTGCTTCTAAGAGGCATTGAGTATACTGGAATATTACGAAATAACTAAATGTGCACCCATTTTAATGAATTAACAAGGTGAATTCTGCAAAATAATTGAAAGTTGCATGAGGTAAAATGGTGTAAAGTGATTAAGTGACGTAATTTATTGACTTCCTGCCTGGATAAAATATATAAGTAAGACAAGGGATCGACTTAAGCTTACAACAGCGTTTTTCTATTGTATAGTTGAGCCAAGGCTAAAGCGTAGCATACAAGTCTATATACTTGGGATAAAGTCGGCATTTTTCATTTTACAAAATGAAGCATTTTTTTCTTTTATCATTTACAATAATATATCAGAGAAAAGTAGGGTCAAATATTAGGCAGTAGACACATAATTTCGTATTTCCATCCTTTTTTTAACCATGTATATCTTGTTCAGTATTGGTCGCATCGTATCATTTGATTATAAGTTGTAAAGGTGTCAGTCTATACTACAAACATTGTTTGACAGTATTGGGATTGTCCGGTTTCTTTGTGAATTATCCTGAGTCTAGTATGAAGGTTTCAAAGGAAGAAATTTGCCATATTTTACATTTTTACTACCTTAAAGGGGAAAACGGGTCGAAGCAACCAAGAAAATTTGCAATGTATACGTGGGTGATACTCTTTCGGCTCGTATTGCACAATAGTGGTTCTTGTGATGGAACTGAAGCGGCCCACATTATTGAATAGGAGACAAAAAGACATCATCAAGATAATACCAGGCTGCAGTGATCTTTGTGCAACTTTTTCTTAATTCATTAAGTTTGTTAATGGAATTTTTACTATAATATTCCAGCTTTGAAAACATTTGAAACAAACTGGTAAACATATTCTAACTATGCAATACCCAAAACATACAAAAAAAATTATTTTATTGTCATCAAATGTCAGTTCTCAATTTTTTAGAAAGAAATGCCAACAGACAATATAGTTTGGACATAAAATTTTAGACTTTAGCTTTACAATTTAGTATTTTCAATTTCTGGAACATTTTATTATATTTTTTTACATTTTGTTATATAATTATTGCAATATTTGCAAAAATGAACCAGTTATTGAGGGTTATTTGTTCGACAACATTGTTATTCATTACTCTTTTTTTTTGTAATTATCAAAACAATATTGATATTTAAATTTTTTTTTGCTAAATTAGAAAAAAGTTTTTGAAATTTTGGGATTTTTTTAATTAAATAAAAATGGACTACTCATCTATACATTTTTTTTGTTGTATATATGTTGCTATGTTATTTGAAGTTTAATAAACAATATTTTTTTTATATTCATAATAATACTAATAAGGTTAGAATACCCAATAATAAGATTTTTTTTTTTTGGGGGGGTTGGGGCAGAGTTTCTATGATAAGACTTTGTGGATTATCTTCCTTAACCGGATTGATATAGAGTAAAGAATCCAAGAGAATAAGAATTTATTAGTATATTTATTGACAGCAACGATACATTCATATTATAATTATTAGTATATAGAAGTATTTTCTGAATAATTTTTTTTTTAATTTTCTTAATTAATTTGACCACTTATAATGTGCTTTCCCTCTCCCTCCTTGGCCCGAGAATCGCCGGGTAACCCTTTACTAGTTCTATTATATAAGAGAAAAATTAATAACAAGTAAAAAAAAAAACCTCAAATGGCGTAATGAGAAATCGCAGGGGGGTCTGCAGGGGGTGGGCTGGAGAGGCTGTAGCCTCCCTACCCCAAATTAAGGAATTTTTGTTTTTTACGAAATTACTCCCCCCTCCTAATATAATCCCAGGGACGCCTTTGAATAGATTTAACTTCCTTTAAGAACCAACAAGTTGTACTGAATGGTACCTGTCAGAAGTGGATTGCGATCCTTGGTTCTAAATAAGGACACTACCCCGAACTCTGATTAGATCAGACAGTTCTTATCTAATTTACAAACTATATATTTAATTACAAACATAAATTTTTATTGATAAAGAATGATTCGAACTCTATAGTTATGACTCGAATCCAACACTATTCTTTTGAAAGTTGGCAATCAACTAGAGAAGAAACAGAAAAAGTGTGTGTGTGAAGTAAAGAATAAGATTTAAAAGAATGAAAATGATGCAAATTCTTTTATATTATTAGAAAAAAATATGGTTGTTTGATTATATATTACTTTTTTCTCTCTCTCTCTTTCTTCGTCTTTATTCAAATCCATATTTTTTTTATTCATCTATTGTTCGAATGATGTTTTATGTACATACGTATAAATATTAATATTATTATGTTGCTGTTTTTGTCTGTCTATAACTTTGTAGTATGTATGTATATATTAAAGATTGGAAAAATATTTTTTTTTTCTTCAATTTATCCCTTTATTCAACATAAAAATATATTAATAAAAGAAAATCCAAAATTCAATTTATAAGGGGAAAAAATAGAGGGGGAAATGAAATAAACACTTTAAAAAAACTGCCAAAATACTCTACACGTCGTATCTTTATTGTATCACGCAACCTTTTTCCAAAAAAGAAAGAAAAAACATCCCAAATTCATCTTGTAGTTGGCCAAATAAGTCAATCATACCAACTGCCAGATATCCTATGTAATCCCTGACTATCACTCTCATACTTTTTCTTCTCTATTTTTAAAATTAATTACATATTATTAAAATCTACATAGTATTTTATTCCATACTGTATTATAATATTGGTTTCAAATATTTTTTGAAATAGTAGTTATACATTTGTATTTTTGTATGATGGCCAAAATATCTTCATAGAAATAATAAAATGACTAATATATATTATATAAAGGACAAAGGATCAAAAAGAATAGATTATGACATCGACGAGAGGGTATTTTTGTGTTAGAGGGGGAACCGAGTGTATAGAGCGTTTTCATGAAATGTTATGATTGTTGATATTGGCAATTTTACAAGAGGCATAAGGAACCTAGTTTTAAAAAGATAAAAACCTTTTTTTCATTAGTACTAAGGAAAATAGTTTGATTGTAGATGTCCAAATGGGACTAACGAATATAAGGACTTGACAGTCTGTATCTAAAAAAACCTTCCTTCAATTGCCTAGTTTTATTATGACATATATCTGACCCTAAAATGACCCTAAAAATGTGTTAATATATCGTGATACAATCTTATTTCCAAAAAAGCGGCCGTTCAAAGGATTTTTTTTTATTATTTTGAAAAAAATTGAAAATTTAAATTTTTCCTCAAAAAATTTTAAGAAAAAAATATAAAATATTACATTTTTCGTACAAAATTAAAAAGATATTTAATTATTCACAAAAGAATAAATTTTTGGGAAAAAATTTGAAAAATCCAAATCTTTTTACAAAAATTTGCAAAAATTAAAATTTAAATATTGATTTGTTTAAAAAAAATTGAAAAAATTATTTTTTACCATTTTTGAAATCCACCGCTGTTCAAAAAAAAAATATTCGAAAAAAAAAATCAGATATTAATTTTTCAAGAGAAAATTTTAACAATTTTCAGCAAATTAAATCTTTCTGAAAAAATATTTGAAAAAATAAATTTTTTCTAAAAAAAACACCAAAAATCCATTGATATTGTTAAAAAATGAAATTTTTTAGGAAAATATCTCAAAAATCTGTAGTTGTTCACAAAAAAAAAACAATTTGGAAAAAAATAAGAAAAAATTGAAATTTAAATATTTTTTTTTGGAGAAAAAAATTAAGAAAAATTAGATTTTTGGGGAAAAAATATGTAAATATTAAATTTTCTAGTAAAAAAAATTTTGCTAAATTTTTCTTGGGGGAGCTACAGTTATTTTGGTTTTTTTGTTTTGTTTTATTATACCAGAAAGTCATATTATTTACAACTATAGCTATTGTCATTTGGTTTACTCATCCTGGAAGTGACCTTAGGAGCTAATTTTCATGTTACTTCGACTAAATAATTTTGGATATATTATAATAATATGATATTAAAAGTAGAAGATCGTTATCATAACGGATATAGGGTATCGAATGTCATTTGAAACATTTCTTTTTTGACTTTATACTCAAATTATGTAGACTTTAGACTTACTAGAGATTCAAAAATAATTGACTTGTAAATACAGGGTGAGGATTTTAAATCAAGAAAATAATTTAAGGATTATGTTTATTACAATTTCCCAAAATTAATTAAGTAATTCACAAATCTTTTGTTTTGACATGTAGAGGTCCAAAGAGAAGTCAAATACTCCAAGCAACCACTTCAAGCTTCAACCACAAACTGGCCCTAAACATTGCACAAGCCTTGATTATGAACACTTTATATATGTTGGGCATTGCCTCATGAAAAGAAGCCAGCAAGTAGTTAACAAGTCTATGTGCAAGTTTATTGTTGTGATGGAAACTCTGGCTCTTTCGGCTCGGCTCACTAAAAAGAACCGGGTTTTATGGTACCCAAAAGGCTCTTCATATTTTTTTGTAATGTGGTTGCAAGTTCATTTATTTTTTTGGGGAGGGGTAATGTTGGAATTTTCTGTTAAAAAAATTCAAAGTTTTGCTCTGCTGCTAAATTTGCTTTTATCTAAGAAAAGAAATCCTTAAAAAAATTATTAAATCCTTTTTTCGCTTCAAATTTTTTTATCAGACGAAATTTTTTTAGTCAGGATGAAAAACAAAAGATGCATCATTTGTTGGTAGTTCACTTCAAAGGGTTACTTTTGAGAACGAAAGTTCACTAGTTTATTAGACTTTTACTCCAAGATATCCACATAAAGTAGTGCCAAGGTTTCATATCTGGCGAGCTATGAGGCCACATTGCCTTAGCCTAAAACCTAAAGCTAGTAAATATGTTGTTTTTTCCTCAATAAATACTGTTTAGTTATCCAATTTGAACAAACTGTACCTTTTTTAAATTCCAGCATGACACAAGATCTGTTAACATCAAGCTCTCTAAGATCCATATCTATGGAGGTATTTGCGTCTTTATGAGTGCTTCTAGCACAGAGGTACACAGAAATGGCCACACAGCGTTCTGAGGACATCTCAAGGATTTTTTATTTTTCTTATACAGTTTTGTCAGCTAAATCTGATGAGTACACTTTTATAAACATAACACATAAGTCCCGGACCTAACTACCAGATGACGCCACTAACAAAAAATTCTCGGAAGTACACACATTCAAAAGGTCACTGTCAAAATTTCATGATGTTTGGTTTATTATTTATCGAGTTACAGTGGTTTAAGTGACGAGACTTTCGTGATTCTTAAAAACGGTGGATTCAAAGGAATTTCGTGTGTTGATTTATCATTGCTTCTTGATAGGGAAATAAGAAGGAGTTTCTGCGTCGGTACATCACAATAGATGAAACATGGATTCACCACTTCACTCCAAAATCAAAATGGGAGTATGATTAGTGTTGTGCAGACGAAGAAACCCGTCCAAAGACGCAAACATCGGCTGGGAAGTTTTTGGCCTCTATATTTTGGGATTCGGATGGATTTTAATTTATTGACTACTTGGAACATGGAAAAATAAACATTAGCGACTATAACATTGGTTTTTTGGGTCGTTTGAAGGCCGAAATTACCCAGAAAATACCTTATTAGAGGATGAATAGGTGCTCTTTTAACAACACAATGCACAATGTCACAAGTAAATAATAACAGCAACAAAATTGGTGGAATTGGGTTTCGAATTACTACTGTACCCACCATATTCTCCAGATCTGCCCCCCAGAGAATACTGGTTCTTTGCAGAACTCAAGAAGATGCTCCGTGGAAGGAGATTTATAATGTACAGTAGAATACTTATCTATGAGTAATTTTCTTTAAGAAGTCCAAACTACTTCACCAATGAAAGAATATTGAATTATTGCAATAGGTATCCTAACTAGAAGTATTACCTTCAATTATTCATCACATTTTTTTAAATTTTAACTTGTACAATTTGTAAGTTGAATTAATAACTTGTACATACGATATATATTTTTTTAAATATTTTTGCGGTACGCTCACTTCTTCACTAAATTGAATCAAATAAACTTTCAAATCACTAATAGAGTGTTGGACCAGACGTTACAAATTTCATCATAATTACAGACAATGTCGCTTTATGGCCTCATAAGTATTGCATCAGTTCAAGGATTGATTGCTTAATCCCTCATCAGTATTCTCCCCCTCCCAACTATTCAAGTCTTTTTTTACCGATCTTTTTCTCCATTAAATGGTAATAATGACCTTCAGTCCTTTATAGCTATTATTCACTCATAGCTAGGATTCAATAATATAATTGCAAATAAAATAATAAATGATACCTAGAACGTATAAAAAAATATTCTAGCCACACACCTCCAACATTAAACTTCAGCTATCTTGTCTCTTAAAAGAGGTTATGTCGAATAGCTGACAGAATATTGTTAGTAACTATGTAATTTCGACTGTTGTAGCTAGCACAAAAAACTGATAAAAACCGGTCCTAGGACTGACAAACTTTATTTGAATTAAATCAAACATGTAAGTTTTAAAAATCCTTATGAAACGGATATATCCGTACAATTATTTTTTATTTATCGATTAGGGACGACAAAAGTAGGATAATTAAAGAAAAATATCTTATCTTCGCATATGCAATAATTTATTATTATACACACAATGGAAATAAAAATTTTTAATACTGTAATAGCATATTTTCAGTACATACATAGATATGTCATATATGTATCATAAAGCTAGACATTAGAAGTATATATTTTTAATATACAGTAAAGCTCCATGTTGGTTATCGATAAATGTTGCTAATTAAGTTTTAAAAATAAAAGTGGAGCGATGTAGCTTAATAGATAACGAACTCCGGAGAAATTAATCTCTTAAACTCAATGTGCAAAGAGTCGATACTTTATGTTAAAGACTTCAAAGACAGTTCTAAGGTCAATAGGAGTAATTGCAATACTTTAATGTTTACTTATACCTAGTAATGTAAATCGTGTGAACTTTTTAGATTGTCCGGGTTTTTTTTGGAATTGGTAATGTGAAGAATGAATAATAATTTCGTTAGCAGTTGTTCTTATTATTTAATTCCTGAGTAGTAAACTTCCTCTCCTTTTCAATTATATTTAAAACCTGATTGAACATTCGTATGTGCTTATAAAAGACGGAGAGTAACCCTGACGACATGTTAGGGCGTTATAATTGTATATCGTTGTTGGACTCAGAGTGGAATTGATAATTGACATCGTACTAATTCTTCACAATGTTTTAGTTTATTAGCTTCTCGTTCTCCTCCCTTGTCACAACTGATCTCTTCCAAAACATTCTTCAAATTGTCAGGGTTACCATGTTCATTTCCGGTTTCTATTTTTTTTCAAATGCCCATTATATGCATGATTTTTATCACTACTTATATCCCAGCAGTGCAACTCTATCAGACCAATAAAAGGAACAATATAAAAACACTTTTTAAACCACAAAAAAAATGCATACTAAAATATACTTAGAACATACAGCTCTAGTGATTGATACTCAAATACCCACATTTGCAAATAAAAAAATAAACATTATTTAATTTAATATATAAGAGTATGGTAATTATGTTTAGTGTTGAAAATCGTGTGTATTTCAGACATGTTACAAAAAAGAAACCGGGAAATCAACGTATTAACACTGACAATTTGAAGAATGTTTTGGAAAAGAACAGCTCAACTGTCATGTTGTGACGAGGGAGGATAGGGAGAAGGGAAATAAACAAGGACATTGGCAAGAATTACTTGAATGTGGATCTTCAATTCTAGTCTGAGTCCGACAAGGACTTACAATTATAATTCCGCAACCAATCACCAAAGTAACTCTTTGTATTTTATGACCATAGACGATTGTTCAATCAGGTTTTGAATTTAACTGAATGTTGTAGGAAAGGAAGTTCACTACTCAGGATCTAAATAATAACCACAAGAACTAAGGAAAAACAAATTCATTCTTCAGAGTACATATTTCAAAAAGACGGGCAACCTATAATAGACATACGATTAACATCACTGAAGGTAACATTCATTACTAGTGATGTAATTCGTGTGTCGTTTTCTTTTCCTCAGCTGTTGTCCTTATTACTTAACTCTTTTGTAGTTAACTTCCTTTTCTACTACATTCAGATGAATTCAAACCCTGATTGAACATTCGTGTGTGCTCATAAAAGACAGAGAGTGATTCCAAAATTTCAAAAAAACGGCATAGTTTGAAAACTTATATAGCACGAAATTATGAAATGTTTTTATACATTTTAGACATTTATTACTCTTTGTAATAGTTTAAAAACATCTTAAATATAATAAAAAATAATGTAATGACGAATGAATTAAAATATGGGACGACAGTGTCCTATCGATGCAAAAGGGTTAAATTAATAATTCCTTGTATTTTTTTGGACATAATTTATTTCTAGGCTCGCCCGTTTTTTTAGACTTGGTAAGCTGAAGAGTGAATTTTCTTTTTCAAAGATGTTACCATTATTATTTCATTCTTGAAGAGTGAACTTCCATTTTTACTTCATACAAGCTATCACGGATATTTACGAAGCGGGATTGAACATTTGCGTGTGTACTTAAAAGATAGAGGGTATTTTTGAGGATTTATAGGGAAGTTATAATTGTAACTCCTTGTTGGACTCGGAGTAAGGATTGAGGATCAACATTTGGAGTAATTATTGTTCTTTTTTTATTTCCAGCTCCGCCTTCCCCTTCGTTATAGGTGATTGTACAGCTAAATTGCTCTCCTTATAAACATTTTTTAAATAGTGTGGGTTACCGTGTTGATTTTTGGTTTTATTAACATGGCCAAAAGGCTCCATATCAAAATTACAATGTATTTTCCTCTTCGACAGCTGAAAAGTAAATAAGTGAGAGACTGTGCAAGGCTAGGGCAGTTTTGCCAGTGACATTTTACAATGTTACAACCATTACTGCCAATTTTTTTTAACAATATTGTGTATTTACTAGAAAAGTAAAAAACAATCAACTTATGAGCAACTGCTGATTAATTGATAATCAACGAAATTGTTTATAGGTGCTTCCCTAGTATTGTCACAACACTACTTGGTACTAAATGATGGAAAACAATTGAATGTTGTTGTTTTTTTTCTTTTCTTTTTCTAATCTCTGTTGACAAATGTATATTTTTTGTTCCAGGATAGTTCGTTCCTATCATTGGTTTTTACTTACATATGTAGACGTCACATCATTAGTCAATTTGAATATGTATACTACATACTAAACATAGTTACTTTATCTAAATAGATAAATGAAAATAGTTGGGTATTACGTATACATATAATATGTGTGTAGCTTATTCCTTATCTCTGAACACATTTTAAAAAACATTACTTATTAGCTCAAAAAACTCTGGTGTATGTATTAGTCAAGAAATTTAAATAATAGATATTATACCCATACACATATAATACGTATATATATAGGTGAACAGAGTATCTCCTCTATATAATAATACCTGCTAGTTTTGGAGTAGAATATTCCTCAAACTCGAAAAAACTCGACATTTCAATTAAAGTCAACATTTCCCCGAAATATTATATGAAAAACTATACTAAAATTAATGTCATATGATCAAATATTCAAATAAATATTAATCTATACAAAATTTGAAATTATATCAAAAAGAAGAAATTTGTAATCATGCAGCTTATACGTTAATAAATATAGAATATTGTAGCAGCATATAATAATTTAATTTAGGCTTCTTTGTGATATATTACATACTTTTATCAAAATTATTTAATACTAGAAGAGAGAACATCAAATATATTGTAATTGCTGGTGCGTGTCCTCATAAATAACGGAGAGTAAAACTCATGATTTTGTAGTAGAATTATAAGTGTATGTCCTCGTCGACTCAGAGTAGAATTAAAGATCAACAAACATCGGAGTAATTCCTAGGTATGTCTTTGAGAGATACAGAGTGGGATTTGTCTATATTTATTACTTCTCACAACCACTTGCAGCAGATAATATAAAACGTCATAACTGTTAAGTAATTCGACATTGCCCGGAGTTATAAGACAAAAATTGAAATAATAGTTAAAAGATCGCCTATAAATACCTTTTGTTACTTTTCGTTTTTTTATGACCACACTCAAGCGTAACTACTCGATACTTATATCAATTCATAATTATGATATGATTAACACGCAGAGTTAATTCACTTTTACATAGCAGCATCAAAACAGAACATATTCGGCGAATACAAAGGAATCAGGATATCCATCAAAGAGCAATAACAAAACAATTGTGAGAACTACATTGTTATGTCTTCGATCCAAAAATGCCAACATTTGGTTTAAAGATTCATTCATTCATCCATATATTTATACAGATAAACTCTGCTTAATTAATATATGTATACATCTACGTGAAATGGTTTTCGATTTAACAAATATGGTATCTGCTTTTTATATCGAAGATTTTTTAAGTAAATCTCGTTAATGTAAGGTTTTTTTATTTTTATTAAAATTAAAATGATGTATTCTCATCATGTGCAATTTTTTTAAAACAAGAAGCTGATAACGTCATTTCATAAGGAACTTCCTCTTCATCTATCCTTGTCATTTAATCCGTGTTTCTGGACTTAATCAATTAATACTTCTCATAATTATGAGAAAACATTCGTCACCTGTTGGTACTCACTCCTGACTTAGTTATAGCTCGTGCCCATTAAACAGAGAATTGATCGACTCATTATTTTCAATGACATAATTACATATATACAGATGCAACATAAATTCCTTTTTTCAAAAGACATAAAACATGTTTGATAAATCAAAAAAGTTTTATTTATATTTCTCAATGCTCATAAAAAAGTTTTGTTTTACACAATATTAAAAACCCTGCCATTTTTATTTTTTTTTGTTAAGGATGATTATTTTATTAGATAATTATATTTTGGGGATTGTTCAAGTGTTTAAAATTGTATTCCCGGAATAAATCGTGTTTTAATAACTCAATTGAAAAAACCAAAAAAAATTTGCACTAAATTTTTTTATATCACCCAAATGCATAATTATCAGTAGAGTTATTCAAATTGTGATAACGAATTGAAAAAATCGTTTTTTGTATATTAGAAACTGTAGTAAAAAAATGAGTTTCATAAATTGCACCAAAAAAAAACAACTCAGGAGTTACATTTTATAAAACAGTCTGTCAGACCTTTTTTTAGAGCTATTTTTTTTACACACTTTCCTCACTACTCCAAAGCTAGTTTAGAGCAATTGACTACTTTGAAAAAAATAACAGCTTCTACAGCCAGATTGCCATGCATTATTAAAAATTATGCAATATCTTGTTGCACTCTGTACAACAGTCAAGTTTCAATAAACAATTTTTAAAAAACTCGTACTAAAGAGTTTTGCTATAAAAATCACATCAAAAATTATAATCGCTCAAAAGAATTTCGTTAAAAAACTTATTTGGATCATATGACAACCTATTCAAATATATATTAATTATAATTTACGAAATCATTTGATTAATAATAAGTAACAGCATGCCTTATTGAATAAGACAAGTTGAATTAATTGTTGAATTTATATTTTATCAATTCAAAGCTCAAAAAATCGAATATAACTCAACTCTATTACTCGAACTTGCTAGTAGTAACTCGTATCCAACTCTAATACCCATATACATTAAAATCAAAAGCTTGATATTTACCGACTTTTAAATTGAAATGAAAGTTTAAAAGACATGGTATGTAAATACTCTGTACAAATGCTTTAAACAGTCCCTATCTCATAAAAACAGCCTTTTTGAGTACATACATAAAACTTGATCTTATCTACTCATCATCATAAAGATATTTACGTACATGGAAAAAGAAAAAAATAAATAATATACGCCCATAACCTCTCAAAAAAAATACTCATTTAATAGCATAAAATCATTTTGGAAGTGACCTATTTGGCTGAGACGAATTTATTTTTTATTTTTGCAATATTTAAGGTTTTTTGAAAGACATCTTATCGATATATGGAAATCTTATCTTATTCTGCGTGGGTTATAAAATAGGGATCAAATAACCAGATGATATACATATATATGTATGTATACAATATACATATTATAAATAAAAAAATTCATTAAATACATAATGAAGGGTTATCTAAAATATTATATTTTCATTTAAGGAGTGATTCATGTCATTATTCCTCACAGAAGGGACGAGGAAGTTATAACTGATAGCAAATTTTGCAAAATTTAACAGCCATTAATTATATCACTCCCTTTGTTGTTAAGGATATATTAATTTTATGTAGATATTAGTGTTGTTATGGTAATAAAATTTTTGTACCGGTTCATAAATTTAATGACTATTTTTTGGACAATTTCGTTTGAAGTGGAGGTCAAAAATGTTAGAGGTTTTGTCTTCAACGGTTCATTTTTTTATGAGGTAGTGGAGATGCAAGTTGCTTGTTCCAAGACCATGTTCGCACCGTACCGTTTTAAATACGTCAGTATTAGTGTTGAAACCCTGTCCGAGATATAATTTTTTTTTTCGATTCGGTCTTAAGGGATTTTTTTAGATCTATTTGGACTAATATTTTAATTCGACTATAGACAGAAATTTAATTGTTTTCAAATCGTTTACGGATTTTTTCGGTCTCAGTATATAGATCGATTTTTTTAGGGCTTTATGAGTTTTAAAAATATGATTTATGCAACAAATTTAACTTCAAACAACGTTATAGTTCCGTTGTCATTTTAAAGGAGACCGATTCAGACCAATTTTTTATGTCACACCAGTTAATAACTTTTATTATAATCTAGTCTTTTAAAGTTATAATTAGTTCGGTCTACTAAAAATCATAGCATTCACAAACAACAATGACAGAGATACGATGCACTCAATTCCTGGCGCAAGAAAAGCAGAAGTCTGACGAATGAAACTAACTCATAAAGACATTATATAGTAGATATATATTTTTGTCCATTTCTTTTATGGAGGATTACTTGACCTAGAGGTGAGTATTTTATCATTTATTTTTTTAGTTTGTTAATTTTTGGAACTGAAATTTTTACATTTTAGTACATTTGACGTTGACAAATTTGGTTAAACACGGCGAAACTTTATTGGAAAACCCCTCTTTGTTACGAATTTTTAACTGTAAAACTGCCTAACGGCCCCACATAGTAATCCTAATTACATATTTAAATCTTTTCCCGAAGAGAAAAAAAGATGACTCGAAATTTTAAAATATTAATAAATTAAAAAAACAAAAAACATAAATACTCACAATATGGCGCCGACCTACAAAGTTGTCGTAATGAACAAATTATTATACGAAAAAGTTAAAAAAAATAATAATGGCATTACAATCATTGGTTATGTAATATCAATGAATTACTAATTTGTAAACAACGCTTATGTGTCATTCTTCTCAACTTAAGCACTATTTTTAATTTAGTAGTGAGAACAAGTGCACAGTTAAACCTAAATTTCATTCGACTCTAATTAATCAATGGTCAGTTATACTACATATTTGTATAAATAGCAAACAAAGAACATAGAAATTTTTAAATATATCGAACAGGAGGGAACATGTGTAAATATTACTAACCCTACGGTCATATTTACAGAAATAAATATATTTTTTAAATTAACTCCTTGTCAGGAGAATTTCAAATCTTATATTTATTTAGAGAAAATACGCATTCCAGATCTTCTCTCGATTATGCAGGGTGCCTAATGTATTAATCCCTCCTCTTTAAATAATTTGAAGGTTTTTTCTTAATCATTTTTATGTTTATTAAATTAATAATTTTTGTTTTTGAATAAATAGTGAATTTAGGAAAATATATCTAATTCTCATTAAATTTATATTTTATAAAATTGATCTTTTTTTTTTTTTTTTGAATAATTATTTTGTAATGATGGCTTCCAGGTAGCAGTGGAAGGCCTGTCACCGGGTGCAGATGTAGTCATCTGTCCTGGTGTCCCAATGTTGGCTGAAAGTGGCCTTGAGGACCTAAGTGTTTGAATGACAGGCACTTCAGACCTTTTCCTCGACATGCACCCCAAAGGTGTAATTGAGTGGGGGGGCATTAGGGATGAAGGGGGTCCAAAAGTGTCATAAAAGAGCTCAGTAGAACTCAAAAGGTTTATTAAAAAGAGTATTATAACGGAGGGGTTCTTTGATTGCTGATGTCAAAAGTGTCCTCCCTTCGTCAAATGGTTCGTTCCTCTCACTTTTTTGATAGCTTTCTGGACAGTCTGGTGGGAAACCCAGAGATCTCTGAAATGGGCTCTCTTGGACTTGAGAAGATTGGTCCAGACTTTTTCTTTCAATCATCTAGGCCCCTCTTCGGCCTTTTTGACATGGCTCTTCTTCCTCTCCATCGTTTTGGACTTGCTGACGGCGTAGATGTTGGTCCTAAAATAAGCCCAACTGCTTGGGGTGTGTCAATGGGAGTTTGTAGATCACGTTCAAATGTCATTTTCTCGACTTGTAAGCAAGCTCAGATTCTTTTTAACTGTTTTTAATTGTTGATCCTTAATATATTGAAATATGAATTAATTTAAATCCCTCAGCCTTAATTAATATTTGAATTAGTAAGTATTCAGATTTCAATGGACCACCCGGTATATAATTCAAAATTTCTGATTTTTTTATTCGATTCAGTTTTTTGAGATTGGTTACAAATTAAGAAATTTTTGTTATTTAAAGTAACTGAATTATTGTTTTTGCTTGTGTTTATAAAAAAATATTTTTACAAATAATAAAAAGTTAATAATCTTTCAAAAATACGAAGTGTTAGCATTAGTCTGATGATGTCAAAAAGTGTGCAATACCAGAAGATCATAATTAAGAAATTTGTTTGTTTTTCTTTTAACCTGCAAGAACTTTTTGACCCAAAAAATTGCCAAACTTCTAAAATCGAGGATTTAAAACCTCAAATATTTTGTAGGATATTTTGTGAATTAAATTTTCCTCTTTATTGAATTTATAATCAAGTTAAAATCATAATACATTCATCAGCTAAAATGAGCTTGTTAGCAAATAAATAAATTTTATAGAAACTCCCTCAACATTTATTTGATACTACTAGGGTATATGTTTATAAATGTATGTAAGTGTATACTTGTATATGTACATATATGTTCTGTCAACATAAAAACAATCTTACACAAAAATTAAGATATGAAGAAAATCCCAATTTATTTGTTTACTTCATGCATACAGACAGTCCAATATTTCATGGTCATGTTTTAGTCACATGTAGGGTTATTCATGAACATCTGGAAGAAGGATAGTTTAGTTTTTCTATCTTTTTTCTACAAACTAGGGCCTAAAGCCTGTTTGTTTATTGCTATTTTTGTTCGTTATGAAGTTTGATTGAGTGCGTTGAGAATTGGATAGTAATGATTATGAATCATTATTTGTTACAAAATTGATAGATAGCCCCACTCTGGAAGCTCACAGAATAATTTGAAAGCCAATACAAACCTTTTCGGAGTTGTGAATCGAAAGATGGATTGAACATATTCAATTTTACTCCTTCACTTTTCTCAGCCCAGCGTCAGACATTTCTGAGGGTTGGGATAAGGTATAACACTCCCAATTATCTAGAAGTTATAAAAGTGAAATTAGTCCATTTTTATGGGAGAAACGTCGTTCAAAAATTGAATATTAATATGTGGTTATATAAATTTCTAGGCTTCTTCATTTAGTCTTCCTCATCTTTTATAATATAGGCCTGAGTTTGTGTACTTGGTATTTAGGTGGGCTCTCTTTTTCTCTAGTACTCATTGGTGTATTATACAAATCTGTGGAATGAGTTAAGATACCCAATAATTTTGTCGATAGTTTAGAACCTTTATTTGATTATTGAGCTTGATATGGTTCTTTTAAAATAAATTTTTTTATTGGGACTATCAATTTTGACTCCTTCAAGAGCAATTTACGGTGCAAGCAAAGGGTGAATAAGAATTCACTTGTTGATAAAAATAAATAAAATGTCGGCGAAGAATACAAATGTAATCCGCACTCAACTTTGAGAAAAATGATTTAAGCTTGCTTTTGTGATGACGGCCACAAATTTACTACCGCTAGTAAATACAAATACACCCCAATATTTCATTGGTATATTTGAGTCAATTATAGGCTTAATTTTCAAATTGGTGGGATGAGTTCAGATATCTCATAATTTTAAATATATTTTAGCACTTTTAATTGATTTGCAATACTGATATTGGCCCGGATACGGCCCCATGCAAATAAAATCAATCATTTTTTTCATAATTTTATTTTTATTCCCAATTTGGTCTACTTTAAGAGCAATTTGCAACGCACACCAAGAGGATAGTAAATAAAAATTTGTAGATAGAAATAACGATAATCCATAAAAGAATACAAATATATTCCTACCTCAATTTTTAGAAATGTAATTAAAATTTGCGTTTGAGTTGACTGCCAAAAATTTACAACTGCTAGTATTTACATACAGATCAATATTTCATTGGCATATTTGAGTCAATTATAGGCCTCATTTTTCAATTTATGAATAAGTTACGATACCTAAGAATTTTAACTTGATTTCTTCAAAAAAATTTTTGGTCCCTTTCATTTAAAAACGTTTAATTTATCCTTCTTTTATTATGACAATCAATTTTGACTACTTTAAGTACAATTTGTGACACACCCAAAGTTAATATCAATACAAGGGTATACCTTAAGGCTTATTCGAATTATGTTTGACTTCCACCACGATTTTTAATAATGACGTCAAAGAGTATATACTGTTACTATTAATGATACAATATTAGTATTGTATGCTATTAATATAACACTGTTATAATCTATGATGTTGAAATATAAATCTCTCGCCTAGAAGTCAACACATTACATCAAATTGAAAATTTAATAGGAATACCAATTACATGATGGTCTAACTTTGTATTTTTATTAACCTTGCGACACACCCACAGTGCTAAGAAGAATATTTTAGTGATATAAATTGTGTATTACTCTTTGAAAAATACAAATGTAACATTTTTGACAGACCTTCTAGAAGGAAAGTTGAAGGTAATTGGTTATTTATTAGTTTTACCATTTCAAATGATTCGCCTTAAGGGATATTTTTTGGCTGATAGTGACAGAAATCTTTGATTGGGGGCCGGGGAGGGGCCATCTTCTCTAGCCCATGCCCTGAAGATACCCCTGCAGACTCAATTTAAAGAAAAACATTTTAGTTTGTGTTGACGGGCAACATATATGTGGGGTGGGGGGACTTGTAGCATGGATAAAATAATACGATTATCGCAAAAGAACAAAATAAGGTTTGACGGAGAGACAGAAATAGAGTTTGAAAAAGGAGGGAATTCATAGAAGAGAGGAAAAGAGGGAAGTGTGACGACTGAGAGTAGCTGATAATGTATGTAATGTAATAATGTTATATAGAAAAGAAGACTTTTTTTTATCAAGGCTCAACACACACTATTATTATTATTTTTATTACTGTAAATAATATATCTGCACGTATCCATTGGGAGACGAAAAAAAAAAAATGATGGATTTGAAAAAAATATATACAAATAATAAAAAAGTACAACTCCCTTCTTTAAGAGTTATTATCTTCCTTGTTGTACAAACCGAGCCACCCATTATTATTTACTCATCTTTAGTATGCAAATTTTGAGAGGTTACGAGGTTTTTTTTTATTTTTCACAATTTTCCTATGAGCAATGTTGTAGAGCGCATAATTAGCTGTTGATTGCTAAGAAAAACACTGTTCCAGTCGCCACCAAAGTCGCGTACTCGGCTTTAAATAATATTTAAATGTTTATCTCTTAATACTTGAGAAATCCAAATTATAAGTGTTAATACACCTAGGTAAGGTTAATCAAATAGTTATTTCTAATAGGACAAAAAGGAACTAAAAAAATATACTACATCAAGGTGATAAAAAGACCAAATCAGATCCGAGAGGAGGCATACCACTTTCACCGAATATTTTGTAGACATGTCGGGGAATCCCTCGATGGAATGGAGAAGGAAAATTACTGAAACCAGAATTTATAAAAGGTTTATGATGGGAACCAATCTTACCTACGATGTAACCACGGCACCGTCTCAAGTATGGGGTGTGGCTCAACGAGTTATCTGGAATAATGATCCTGTCTTTTATGATGACTCGACAGTAGATATTGTTTGGAAACATCTGAGTAAGAAGTTTTTTTTAGGAAATTAAAGGATCCATCTATTTTGAAAGAACATGCTATTAGCAACGGCATTTTATCTAGGCATGATATTCACTACTCAGATTTATCCAATAACGGGAATTTCAAGTTTCCTCTTGAGAGGACTTTCGGTGTCCATATTATGCCATGCCAACGGTATTTGAAAATGGCATTGGCTAATTTTGAAGGTGAGACGGATATACTATGTGATCTACATAAAAGACAATTGAGTCTCCCTGACTCTGGAAGAGCGGAACAAATTATGGAAAAAAATTCACAGTCCAATTACAGATTTCCTCTAATTCTATTTTTTTCTTCAGGCCATGTAAGGACTGTAGAAAGATTTTCAATGACACAGTCCATGCGTTTGTAGATTGCCTGTCTTCGACCATTCTAAAATAATTTGTAAAATCAAATGTAAAAGGTTTGATGGGTGGAAACCTCTCAAGACCTCTTTGGATTGTATAGTTGCAGGCGAGATTTCATCTTGAAGATTTGATGATGGATACAGTAACTCATTTATTTGAACAAAGAGCTGTATATGAATCAAATTTTTCCGAGTTCAAGTTAAGTTTAAATACTCCTGGCTAGAATTCCTTCTGGTAACGCGTTCAAGTCAGGTTGGAGCTTAAATTTTTAAGTGCTGGGAATTAGTTTAACAAATAAGGAGTCCTTCGTCTTAAAATGAAAGCGTGGCGTAATTAAAAATAATCCTGGTGGTAACAAGACGTCACAAATCATTAAAATTTAATTGAAAAAAAGGCCTGATTATTTTAAATCAATATGAATTGTTTAACTTTAAAAAGGGTGGAAACTAGCCTGGATTCGGACTTCCTTCATATATGCATCTATATATTTGTAACATAGGTGGTATGCAACTAAACACCTGCAAATCAAAAATTATAGATAAGTAAATGATTAATTTTGATAAATGAGCTGTCATTGAAAATAAAAGAATATATAATTTCTAAAAATATTCTCAACCTGTGCAAAAGACAATCAAATAAATTGAAATACGAGTACTTAAAGATAAACGTACACTATCATTATTAAGAAGATAACCCTTGATTTTAACTGGGATCCTAAAACAGCACTGATGAACCGTATTTACTTCTTATGGACACAGGTGATTCTGATATCGAATGACCACATTTTCACTCTGCAAAAAATAGAAGTAAATAATGGAAAATAAATACCACACTCTTTGTACTCGGGCAATCGAAAATTCTAAGCACCTCTGTTTCTTTTATTCGTCCATACGATAATTCATTAATAGAGAGGGGGAGAGGGTACAACATCAAAGGGACTACGCATCACGAAGGGTAATTGGCTAGTGATAACGACGTTCATTCATCTAAAGATGTTCAAAGTAGAGGCCTAGATAGCCAAAATACAAACAATTATCGACACTGGAGGAACAAAGAAAAAGTCAATACATCAAGGAATGGAGGCTATGATCAGGAGATCAATATTAACTCCAGAATAGAATGCAGGTGCCAAATTGGGATTTTCATAGAATAAAAAAATTTCATTAGACTTTGAGATAGTAATGTTCTCGTTCAAAAGTTTAGTTTTCCTCTTCAATCCCGTCTTAATTATCAAAGACGAAAAATTCAACACAAATAACAATCTTTAAAAAATGGCATCGTAATTAGGATGGAATTATTCTCTCAATTGAGATGAACGTAAAAACCAGCCCTGAAAGAATGTCAAACAAAGAAAGACGACATATCTACTAAGGTGTAAGAATAAACAATCCATTTTTTAGCAGCTGTCGATATTTCTACTTCATTTCTCCTAATCAGTGTTCTGAATGTTGATTACCTCCGTTAAGCTCTGAAAAATTCCTAACAATTATTGTGTAACAACTCCAAAGTTTGGAAGAATTCGGTAACTACTAACAAATTTTGCGTCTGTTGTCCGTTACTTACCAAAGTTGTATCAATTTTGAACGGAAGTTGTTATGAAACAGCCGTTTGTTTGAGTATGTGCGAGTCTTCTTGCAAAAAAAAAGTTCAGAATTTTTTTTAAATACATCTTAACAAACTATTTGTAACTCTACACACTTCTCCCAGCGAAGTTACAGACGGGACAGGTTACAGGGATGAGAGCATCGTTAGGAGAAGTTTGTAGAGTTACAAAGAGACTATGTAGAAACAAAAATAATCAGAATTGTTGTAAGAAAAGATTCACATTAACTCAATCAATCGAATAATACATTACAGGGATGAAATGCGCGTACAAAATGGTTGAAACTTTGGAGAGTAACTATCAACAGATGCTTAATAGATGTGACTGGCTGTTGTATTTACAAGTGCAGTCATTTTCACATATATATAAAGGCCAATGTTTTACACATAGCCAACACTTTCCAAATAGTAATTGGAACGATACAAGAGGCCAAAATTAGACACTTTTGTCCAAGTTAAAATGTCTAACCAGCTCAAAAATTGCTTGAAAGACCTCAAACATTTCGAAAGTCAGTTTTTTCATGTTTAAAAAAAAAATCTTTGTGTAGGGGAGAAAAATATCATATGATAACACATCCCGAAAAATTATATCATGCTTAAAATATTGTATTTCCTAAAAGCAAATTTTTAATTTTGAGCTTTTATAAAAACAATGTTATTCAAAAATTTCAAAAAGACATTAATAAAAGTGGTATCACAAGCTAATCACCCTTAAAGTATTGTTTATTCAATAATAAGAATAAACTAAATTATTTCCTACATAATCTCAATACTGAAAAAGATATTCTTAGAATAGTAGAAAAAATAACCTAAGAAAAGTGCGATACATTTTGTAGTTGCAACCGGAACAGTAATTTATTTTCACTAACCTGTGATTTTTATTAAAGAGATCACATCTAAGTATAAAGTAATTATAGGTGCTTGAAAGGCGAAGAATAATACTACATATTTTTTGAAAAGTTATATGTGTAAGTCATTATTGGACTCATAGTAGAATTGAGGATCAGCATTGATTTAATTACTCCCTATGTCTTTTAGAAGAGGTTTATTAGAGTAATTGACCTTTTCAAAAGTTCCGTTTCTTATTTTTTTTAAATCACCGCTGATTAAATTTTGAATACAAATCATACATTTTATGTTCACATCTATGTAAAGTATTTCAAAAGTAATATTTTATGGGCTAATGGCAAAATCATCAAGTATCCATTTCTTTGCCTCAGATCTTTGAAAGTGATACATATTTCAAAGCATCTTTAAATAAAATATAAAAACTTCAAGGATGATAAAAAACAAGTTGTAATACTATTACAATAACAAGTTTCATTTCTGCTTGACTTTATTTCTTTTTTTTCTAGATCAACGATTAAAATATATATATATTTCGAATATTGATCTTAAAAGAAGATCTTAATGGCTCAAGGTTTTTTTACTTTAAATTCAGAGATTAATCTCGTTTGCGAAATAAAATATATATATAAAACGTTCCGTGAAAAATATATATTTATATAAGATTATTATCTATTGTTTTTATAGACTGTTCTGATTCTATTTCATTAAAAAGACGCCTCTAGATTGTTACCAACTAAATTAGTACATGTTTGAGAGAGAGAAGAAGTAGATTTGATATTAATAACCATTAAATGTGAGTCAAGTTTGGAGTTTATCAATATAGTCATTATTAGAGTAGTGCTAAGTACAAAATTATTTTTATGTGTAGCACTAATAATGGAATTAAAACTAAATTGAATTAACAACTATACAGCTGAATTACATTACTTATTCCTTTCCCCCCCCCCTTTTTCATCGCATGTCAAATGGAAATTTGCCAAAATAGTATTATAATTGAATGTTTTTTTAGCTATCTAATGACGATGATTCAGTCAAAACAACAAGACTATTAATCCTATTTTATCAAATGTTTGATTGTTTTGTACTCTGATTGTATAATACAATAGCAATTACATTATCAAACAAAATCACACCTTTTTTTTTATGTACAAGAACAGCATATGCTCAAATTAGTAGAATTTGATCCCCTGATTCGAAATATGGTCTTATTTTCTCTCTCATAGCATTGTGGCCTTCAGAAAAAACCCATACATTTTGTGGGTTTTTTTTTGGCTATTTTTAAGGTTCAAAGCTGTTTTAAGCCCTCGGTGTTGAAGATAGGGATAAATTATACGAATATATTTGAAAACGGAATGTTAAAAAATTCGAAAACCATTTTAAAAATGTCTGCATCATACTAAAAACTAAAGTTGTCTTTGTGTAAAGTGGAATATAGGTGCTTTTTATTCAGAGGCTCATAGCTTCAAGACTAATATATTCAAAAAGTTTAAAAGTATTGCATTGGATAGCTAAAAGTAATAACTTTAATTTTTTAATAAGAGCCTCTCCAAAAAACGCTCTATATTGTTGTCAATTTGAAATAAGGCCACGACAATATTTTAAGGAAAAAACTCATTTTTGAATTGATCTCATAATAAAAGTGCATAAGTGTTCGTATGCCCCAACTACAAGAGATAGAAACAAAAAGAGAGAAGAAGAAATGAGATAGAAACAAAGAGAGAGAAAATGAAAAAGGAGGAAAAGAATATATATATTATACAGTTTGTTATAACATTAAGCCTCATGTCTCAAACTGTATAAATAAATTATTTCCAGCTTCATGGAAACAAGATGACTCGTAGCATCCTCCTAGTGAGTGACGGATTCCAAAAAGCCGACATTCAACGGAGTCCTCTAAGCAAATCCTTTTTCTTTTTCTCTCTCTTTGTTTCTATCTCATTTCTTCTTCTCTGTCTTTGTTTCTATCTCTTGCAGTTTGGGGATACGAATACGTATGTACTTTTATTATGAGATCAATTCAAAAATCAGTTTATTCCTCAGTTGTGGCCTTATCTCGAATTGACAACGATATAGAGCTTTTTCGGTTTTCGCTATTAGAACTGTTGTAACAAAAATTATGACAACCACATAATAAATAAATAGATTAGAAATAAGAAAAATGTTTAAACTTGGAGAAGAGACTGAAATGAATCATTTATTAATTATTAGACACTAAATGATTGCAATTCTTGGATAAATTTTAGAAACAGAAAGGAAAATAATAAATGCCATTAAAGTTTATATTTTTTTGTTTAAAAGGACATCATAGAAAACTAAACACGATCTTAGAAATGTCTTTTTTTTAAAAAGGTCATCAAGGAAAGGATTTGTATAGAAAGAATTTTGATGCAGTGATTACGAAATGAAATTTATCTAAAGACATTTCACAAATGTGATTAGTACAAATAAAATTTAAAAAAGACACGTTGTAATTGGTTAATCTAATGATGCAATCTATATGTTAATCAATTTTTTTAAACTAACAAGTCAACTTTTTGGACAAAAAGTAACACATATGTTGTTTGATCATTCAACTGGATATTATAAATAGTACACTGTTCCTTTGGGCATTAATATAATTATTAATTTGAGTTTGATGACCATAAATTAATTATATTATTTTATAACAAACCATTAATTTGAATCAAACTCTATAGAAAGAGGGGGCAGAAGTATTTACACAAAAACATTAACGCTCCATAATTTTATTTCTTCATATTCACCATAATAATTAGCAAGGGGCAAATTATATATACTGTCTACTCGATATGGTCACTATTAGCTTTAATCACGGAATTCAGGCATCAACAAAAGGCTGGGAACACGCAAGTGACCTTAGCCATGGTGAAGGCGGCCATGTTTCGCTTGATGTAGCGCGTTAGGGAGGTGTACTTGTTGTCCGGAGACTTATTAACTTTCTATGTTATCACAGAACACTACTAGTAGTTGTAAGGGGTTATATCTGGGCTGTAGGTAAGTCATTCGTCCGGCTTAATGACCACTAGTAAATGCTCCTCAAAGAATCCAATCGACTTCTTGGACACATGAGATAGAGCGGAGTCTTGAAACCCCATGGGTTTGATGTCTGGAGGGTAATGCAAAGCCAGCCAGAGTAAAAAAACCTCTTTAAAAAGCGTTTTTGACTGAGTACAAATTGTGAATCACATTCTGATGCTCCTCCTGGACATTTATTTGGCAGACTAACAGTAAAAATTTTGTAATAAATGTTGTGTATAAATGCTTTGGCTGACAAGAAAACAGAATAGTCTGATGAAAAAAATCCCCAATCAAAAATTTACAGGTAAAACAAAATTTGTGTGAATACTACTGCCACTTCAGTTTTTTAATAATTACAACTGGTCACTCTTGTATCTACATATATCAGTGTTTTACTGGAACTAAAAGGACAGGTGCAAAAGGGCTGTGTGCCCCCCCCCACCCTATGGAGTATCAGCGTAGGAAAATATGGGATGTCAAAAGGAATTTTTTGATTATTTAGATATTGACTTTAAATAGTGATTACAAATTATGGCTTATTAGAAATAGAGAGAATGATTAATTTATAAAAGAAACGTCAATAAAACAAATATCAACACAGTCTAGAAAAGGGAAAACTCAACAGAAATGTCGTTATATAAATATCATGAAACTTTAACATCTAAAATAACATCATTGGATGACGAAATAATTTATCAAAAAACACTTTTATAACTTTTTTTTTTAATTAAAAAGGTTCAATCTTTTTTTTTTGAGGTCAGCTCATTTCAAAACTAGAAAAAGAGGAGATATTAGTCCGAAAATTTGAAAAAAAATGTTCACCCCTTCCCTCAAAAGATAAATCCCAGCTTTGACCCTGGATACCAACCATTGGTTGCATTTCATACGGAACTATACTAAATTAACTAAGGAACTGATTCTTCACTGTCATTATATGATACAAAATTAGTTCAGCCCTTTTTGATATATGTAACAAAGAAATAATGGAAACAGTCTAATATAATGTCATCAAATTTCTAAGCTAATCTCCCCTCCCCATCCCAAACACAAATCTTCTAGACGTCTCTGTAAATGCATTTGAATTGTTCTTAATGACTTTTTTCCCCATCTTTTTAGTTGAAAAAGTATCAAAATACTAAGATACGACGGAGGTTGTACAAAAGTATTGGTATCATGACAACACTAATCTACATATTGGTATAAGATCAATTTAAGTAAAGGATTTTGTACCTTTATATGGGAATGTAAATTTATTTTTTCAATTCCCAATAATGTAATGTGTTGCCTGATTTTCATCTTATTTCTCGTTAGATCATCTCTATCTTTAACGTTATGTATATGTGTACAAACTTTTTTACTCCCTTAGGTACAAAAAAAAAAAAAAGAAGAAGACGCCTGCTTGTAGTGTAGGTACATAATATGAATATAAATAGTTGGTCTGCATGAATATTAGTGTTGAGACTCGGTTCGCTCTTAAGTGATTTATTCCATACTTTCAAACCTGTGGTCTTACACACTAAATCGAAATTTAATTGCCGTCAAATAGTTGACCATCTTTTGATCTCACTCGAAGGACTGATTTTTTAATGATATAAATATGTGGACGATTCTTTACGATCTAATTCTGTGAATCGATCCCCCACCTAGTTAAACGAGTTTTAAATACACAAATCAAACACTTTCAAATTCATGGACATATTTGTGAGCATGTTCAAAGTTTAAAACACACATGACGTCATCGAACATTCATCTGTAAATTCGGTCTCCACCTAATTCCCTTAAATGAAACATACAAAAATCGATTTTTTGTGAGACCGATCATAGAACGAATTTTACAAATACAGACCAAACTTATTTAAAAGTCAAAAATATTTATGTCCAAAGCTCTAAACCAAGTGGAGAAACAAAACTATAGGATCAATATTCGTCCTAATATAGACAAGCAGCTACTAGTCTAAATATGCACGACAATAGCGCCTCAATCAGTTTATAGTTGTATATGCACTAAACCAAAGTGACAAAATAAAAACCTTGTTATTAATATTTGTCTAAGTAAAGTTGACTACACGACAATATTTTTTCAATCTAGGGACGTTGAGTATAATTCAATAATACTCCATAACCAAGAATGCATCGTCCATGAAGTCACACTTTTAATTTTAAAAAAAAAAACAAAGAAAAGGGAAAAAAACGTTATATACACCATGAAAAAAAAGATAAAGTGAAACCATTAATACTATTATAGAAATAAAGATCTTGTTTGACAAAAAAGAGTTACCCATTGATGTGTTTCAGCCAATAAAAAATTATTATATCCATCTCATACTGTTATTGTAATTCCGGACCAAAAGCCAACCCTATTACAGACTATGTTAGTACGTAGTTTGAATTAAACATTCCTGTGCTTTGAGATACAATTTATTGATGCCGTCATTTTCCCGCCAAAAAAAAAAGGGGGGAATTATGTTTATAATGAATGATTGAAATCTAAATTTTGTTTCTTTATTTTTCTCGTCTTCTTCTTAAAATAGAGAGATGAAATATGAAAGAAATGAGCGTGATGACCTTGCCTTGATCTCATAAAAAAGTAAGAATAGGTATGTAGATCTACTTATATATACGTATACATATATTATTTGCGAAAATTCTTTTTCTTTATCCGATGTAAGAATCGGAGATACAATAAACTCCAAGTCATACAATAATAACAATAATCACAGAATACTTCCTTCTTTTGTGCTGTGCTGATATGAAATATAACATAGGCAGAATTGCATCCCTTTTGCTTAGATAGGTACTCCTGTTCCTACCTCGTAAAATGGTAAACTACATTTACTAAGTATTTCCTTTTATTCTCTTAAATGACTGACAGACATCTACATAACATAATATTGTAGTTTGGCCTCTCTTGCCTCACACATCATCAGAGTAGGTGTTTCTCAATCAAATCCCACAACGTTCTATAAGTTTTAAACAATTATACCCATTTAAAGTGGGTGTAAAAAACATTTAGGTGTATCTTTGTATACATATTTGAAGGAACATCAAAGAAGAGCGGTGAACTTTGTGAATGGGGCAGTTCGTTGTATCTTCTATAACTCATTCACCCCACTCGGTCAATAAATTCTGGAGTTATTGCATAGGCATTACCTTACTTCTGTTTTTGGATACATCGAGTAATCAAAAAGACCATTTCTCCTTTGAATTGGTATATCCGTGACAATGTAAGCCTTTTAATCCAAAGAAAGCTTATAAATATATATAAAATTCTTGTGTTTATAATCTCATGCCAAAAATTTGAATAAATTTGGGGAAATATATGTTCCAGAAATATTGGGCTATACGTTTATTATGTAAAATTTATTTTTGATGTAGATTGTTTTTATATTGATGCACCATATATTTTCGATCTAATATTGTACATAGGGAACACATGGAAGAGAGTAGTAACACTTATTGTTTTCGGCTGAATTACTCGGAGATGGTTTGACCCTGACTGCCAAATTTGAACACGGGTAAATTTACCATCAAAAACTGTTCAGAGCTCTGCTCTGGTTAAAAAACATGAATTATGTTTTCCGATAATTTCAAACATAAACAGGGTATAACAACAAAATCCGGTGTTTACAGATTTCCAAATTTTTTTGGTATTTATAATGAATCAATTACGCCATGTTGTTTGTGGTTAAATATACATATACACGTTTTCCTTAGTAGCCAAAACACCACCATCTAGTCAAAAAGACAAGATTTCGAACCTATTACATTTTCAGATAGAGAACGCAGGTGCGCTGTTGTTATAATTTTGGTGAACGACAGTCTCAACATTAGTAATTCTGAGGCTTGAAAGATGACAAGCACCGTCCATGAGTCTGATCCCTGCCATCCCTCCAAAAAGTCTAAAGGATTGGCTCCAGGATCACTACCACCTCTGGATGTCCAAGAATCCTATAGAGTCCTAGATCCCCCTACCTGAATCTAATGGATTATTTTGTAGGGACCTTTTTGGAGTCTAAGGTCAATAGAGGTCCTAACACTACTAAGAATTCCCTGATTGACTCCATTGCCCCTGGAAGATAAGAGTTCAGATCAAGCTCTAGTTTCAAGGGTACGTATGTGGGTTAAAAAAGTACCATATTGAGTTGAATATATTTTCAATGATTTGCTACACAGTATTTGTTTTAAGAAAAATCTTAAAAAATACAATTTATGTTGAATTAAAGTATATCTACAATGCCAGAAAAATGTTATCACTTGTTGTAGCCGCCCCTTTCTGCATTGAGCAATATCTCAAATTCATCTTTACAGATAGAGTTTTAAATTTATAATAAAAATTATATCCTTAATAATTAATCAATCTAAAATAATATGGTTATTGGTACAATTTTAAGATTCTGTCTTCACAAATACTTCCATACCATAGCTAATAAATAATTAATATTTCGAATTCAAATTAAAGATACTTTATTAAAAATCCCTTTTTTCAAGAGCGTAATTGAAGAACATGTAAACTATATTACATAATTTACACTACATAAAACAACCATGTGCCTTGATTACTTACATTAGTTTGTAAGCAAAGGGAGAGAGTGGCACAGCCTTGCGGCAAAATAATACGAGAACTCCAAGAGTGATAATATTATTTATATGAGATGTAGGCGTATCCCATTGAGGACGTTGTGGAAATTAATCTTGGCATGCGCCATTTTTTTAAAACAGCGATTTTAAACCACTATCTACATACTGTTACACCACCTTGTAGATAATATATACTTCTTAGTTTTCGCATGCGCCATTTTTTTAAAACAGCGATTTTAAACCACTATCTACATACTGTTACACCACCTTGTAGATAATATATACTTCTTAGTTTTCGCATGCCCTATTAGATAGAATTTTCTCATTGTTATAAATTGTAATCCGTAATTACTTATGGGAACAAATATATCTTTCTTTTAGTAAATCAATAAAATCAAAGATTGTCTATTTTTTCCTCGAAATTTTTGCGTTCTTAGTCTGAAATTGAGTTTTTTTGTTAAGCCAAGTCAACAAATTTACTAATCTTGGAAGTTTTAATAAAATAATGATTTTTTTTCCCAACAAATAACACCTCCAACATTAGATTAGTAATTGTTTGAAAAACGCATTGTTACTAGAAATTTTCGATGAGGCAATACGTTTGCAACATATTAAAATATTCACTTTGTTTCTATTTGATGAGCTATTTATTATATATTAGTTATGGCATATATGATGTTTTTAGCTCAAAAATTTGTCAAATGGCTCTAATCGAGGATTTAAACACTTTTGTATAAAATAGAGTACTGTTGGTGTTATAAGGTTAATTTATGTATATTATAAACATCCAAATGTTCAAAAATTGGGTTTGGTTGTAGTAGTACACAAGCTTTTTACACTCGCTACGACATGAGGAAACATCAAGATTTCCATGAAGCAGTATTATTTAGATTTTTTTTGATGATCTTTCTTTTTATAAAAAAGTCAATTTTTTGAAAGAACTTTTTTCCATAAAAAAAGGTAATTACTTCTTTAAAAACATTTATTACAATAACAATGTCATTTTCAAAAGGAATTTCTAAATTGGAAAACAAATTTCTTACACGGAGGCTGTACTCTTAACTTCCTTATTCACTCCTTCACGTGCCATATAGAAGAAGTTAGTAAACAACGATATGATGACCACTTTATAAAGGATCATTTATTGTCATTGTGCACACATTATCGTTAAGATTTCTTTACATTATTTATTGACTTTGATGTGTAATAATTATATTTCTAATCATTTGCACAATTGAAAGTATATTAATATTGCCATTAACATCTCAATGGCTTAGCCATTCCATAATGCAAATATTTTGAAGCATAGTTGAACATCAAATACAGAAAAAATGACCAGTTGATATTTTTTATTTTTTTTGTCATCACTTGATCCTATCTCCTACTCATTGTATACAAAGTTCAGAAGTCTTGTGTCCATAAAATGGGATAACAATATGATTTTTAATCATATCAATACTTAACATCTCTTTGAGGAGGTATTGTCTATGAGAGAAGATATTCATACCTCGGTGTATACTTTTATTGTATATTTACTTACATATTTTAAAATGCAAAAAAAAGACTATATTTTACAAGTTTCCTTGACATTTAAGTGTGAACTGACGAATTTGATAAAGAAAAACATGTACATATGTACATTAGACTGTTCTGTTTTTGAGTTAATATATTTCACCCCTTACAAAAAGATCTTTTCTCAAAGGGGCATTCAAATTCTAATGTAATAATGGGTTGATAAGCAAGAAAGTCCAATTTGCAATAATTAATTGCTGAGCGTAATTACAGGAAAACTAGGAACAATCTCACAAATTTTATATAAAGTTATCCAAAAACATAAAATTCAAACTGTTCACAATCTGCGGCCACAAATGATGAGGCTGGAAGCTTTTGCATACTCTGACAATTTTGGTGGAATTGACGGAAGCTAATTCACAGCCATTATCTCCAAATAATAATTCAGTGGATTATAATATGGAGATAATGACGGCCATTTCTCCTATGATCAGAATCTCCCGAAGTTGTTGAAACACCATTTTTGGAATTTTTTGATATTAATTTGATGGTAGAGAGCTCCTTTTTGCTACCAATTGGAGTTCTTGTTAATATAATTATCATCTATTCAGGGCTTTACAACGTCCTGGGCAACCTGGATGTAGCCATCCGAATCATCTCCACTCTTAAGGAAGAAACGTGGAGGGATGACGTTTCCTTTTTTTTATATTCGATCCTCCTGACCCCTTTTGTTTTGTAACTTTACCATCTGGATATTTCCCAGACTCAAAATCTGATCAGAGTCTTTGAATTGAAAGGTCAGAAATGACACATTCGGTGGTGAAGTAAATCTACTACTCGTTGTCTTTTACTTTCTCTCTCCGACATTTCTACATCAAGTGAACTCAAACCAACGCCATGAATTGTTTAATTATAATTTCATTTCAATTTTAGATCGGTTCTTACTTTCGTTACATTTATATGGAAATCACCTGGAATTTTGTGCTAATTAAATCTGTACAAGATAATTTTTTTAACTTTTTGTTCAACTATTATCACTGTAACTAGGGTTTAGTTTTGATATGTTATGAAAAGAAGATGCACAATATTTTTAACCAATAAACCCTATACAAAAATTATTTTTTTTACAGATAGCATCAAATTTGATAAAGTACAAAAGGGCTAAAAATGGCCAATTGTGACTTTAAAATATAATTATTACATAACCAAAATGAACTGTACCGCACCAAAAATAGCTTGAATGCCTTAAAACTTATTCAAAGTTATTTTGTGGTTCCTCCCAACAGAAAAGGTATTTTTTCAGTGGGAAAAAGTACGCAACCAAAATCAGGGCAGTCTAATTGTAAATTGTACATAAAGACAACAGACCCAAAAATACCAAATAAAAACCCTTTATAAATAGTTTTGATTTTCAATAAAGATGAATCTCTTAAAAACAATACTCTATACTTTGTGAAATAGAAGTTTGCAGTCTATTAAATTTACATTCTAGTGGTGACACGTTGTTTGAATATTTAAACAGTGTTGTTGTTTTTTTCTTTTATTTATTCTACCTTGGAATCCAGGGTCAAATTTTGACTCTAACTCATATCAATGAAAAAACAAAATAATAATAATCTATAATGATGGTGATTATATTCACTGAGTCACTTTGATCATCGATTCAAGTTCATTGTTACCCTCTTATTTGTTGTAATCAACATATTTGATTACAAACGCATGCAAATATATGCCTTTAAACTTGTATACAAACATAAATGCAGAGCTCGCAAGAATTGGATTATCCTGTATACCTCTTCCAGCAGGAAATCTTCAGGTTTTGTTAGAACGAAATGAAATAAACTTATCCATTTTTTGTTATTCATTTTTAATGAATGTGATAACCGATAACTCTTGAAGTAAATTGCACGAATTTTTCAAGCATACAAGGATATGATTATAAAAGTTGTTACTTAAAATTAGTGAATGTAAACTTCGATGTTCTCTCCCCAAGAATTAAAAAATAATGATACCAGGTTTAGAGAATAAAAACTCTGTTCAGGATGTCAACAATAAAAAACTAGTACGCTAAAAAATCGAACAAATTAACAACTCTAGCTTTATTATAATATTCATTCTACCCCCAAGCCTTTAGTGCACAAAAATCGAGCCAATTATATTTGGAAGGGAAATTATTGATAAAGTGCGCTTCCTTTTGCATCTTGGTATTTATTTTTGGTACGTACATATTAATTCAAGGCATGCCCCTTCTGCCAATTTTCTCCACATTCTTAATATATGCTACATTTATAAAACTATATATATCGACATAATGTAGATTTTAAATCCGGAACTAGTTTAGACATCAATATCTTTGGAACCCAGATACCTACATATGTTTATGGAGATTTAGCAAAAAAACTGTATGAGATGTACGTAATGTCGTTATTATGTGCTTTTGTGCCGAGCAGACACCTAAGGCCCCAAATAAATACATAAATAATCATGCTAGACAACTTAAATTAACATGATCAAATTTGGTGTCATGTTAGAGTATTAAATTTGTGCGGTATTTCCAAATCTCGTACTTGGAACCTCATTTATTCTTTTGAGATAACATTTTTATTACCTTTATGCGCTGGATAAAGGAAATGGGGTCTCCTAACTCCCTGGATCTGAACTCCTTGGACTACTAAATCTGGGGTGTCTTGGAAAAAGAGTCCAATAAACGTGCATATAACACTGTTGACTCATTGACGACTTCCATTCGGTAAGAAGTGACCAACATGGATAAGAAGTTTCTCATTAGGTCCTGTGTCATGTTCAGGGGCAAATTGGAGGCTGTGGTTGAAGCTGGATTTATTTGGTTTGAGTGATTAACTTCACTATGGACCCTTACATGTAAAAGCAAAAGATTTGTGAATTGCTTGATTAATTTTTGAGAAATCAATTCTAATATACATTATCATTAAATTTTTCAGATTTAAAATCCCCACCTTACCCATTTATTAATAAGGAAAACTCATTTTTGAGTCTGCACATAATATCTTGGTAATGTATGACTACTTGATCTAATAAATAACTATGTAGCAAAGAACGTCTGTGATACTCAGCTTAACATGTTAAAAAAATATTGAACATAAAATTATTTTGGTATTACGTTAGATGTTTAGTTCATAGTAAAAAGAGTTTATATATTTTAACGTTAGACATAAGTACTAAAAATATTGTTGAAAAAAAAGTACTTCAATATTTGGAGAAAAAAAAATTGTACATTTTTTTTAGTTTTATTTTATTTAACTTTCAAAACTTCTTCTAAATAGTATCAATTTAAAATAAATATTCATAAAATTTTAATTGACTATACTATGAAAAACATTTTCTAATTATTCGTGTGTGTAAAGCAAAATGAAAAATATATGTTGGCCAGTTTGATGGACGAAATATTATCTACTGAAAAAGATCCCCGTATTAATTAGGTATAGTGTTCCTTACTCTCTAATAAGTTTGAGTATTCAAAGTAGAGAAAAAAAAATAAGAGAACTAATATTTTGCAGATTACCAACATATACTACTTTAAAATGAATACTCACTAGAATTTGTACAATTATCACATTTCTAATTATGAATAGATGTAACAAAGTTTTTGAGAAGTGTTCGCAAGTAGTATATACTTTCAAAATTATTGCAAGGTCCTGCTTAAAAATCCTAAAAACAACTTGAGTAACTGAAACACAGACGATCCTTTTAAACTTTCCTTACAACACTTTAAAATAATACATTAATGTTACGCCGCTATGAATACATTTTAATATATATTGAATACAATTGCAAAATGTGTCATGAGTGAAAAAATATGACAGATTAATGCTATATTTCTCAAAATTCAATTGTTAATTAACTATGTAGGTATACCTAGGAAGGAATGCCCAAGAAGGGTTATAAGAGGCGTCCACAGGAGTGGGATGAATGACCTGTAGCCTTCTCCAAATTGATACATTTTTGCTGGTTACTAGAAAATATAATATCTGAATTTTTTGTTCAAAAAAATTGATATTTTGTTAATAGGTCTGTAGATTTTTTTTTGATTTTTTTTCAATAACTGGATTTTTGAAAAAAAAATTCAAAAAAATTTAATTTTGAAATTTAAAAAAAAATAAACTTTTTATGAATAGCTGTATATTTTTAAATTTTTTTTTGAATTTTTATCTTGTGAATAGCTGTAGATTTTTGAAATTTGTTCCCCTAATAATCAACATTTGAATTTTTGTCTTTTCAAAAATTTTTCTTTTTTAAAATTTAACAAAAAAATAATCCGAAAACCAAGCCACTGGGAAATACAACACAAGGCTCAAAATTCCTATTTGGTTTCGTGGGTATGTCATTAGAATATTTCACAGTAGGTGGTGTATCCAAGGAGTGTTTCATAATGAAATAATTGTGCTACTTTTAAAAGTCGATATAAGACCGAATTTTCATTTTTCACTTCAGTTTTAAGTAATTTTTCCATTATGATCAGGAGCGATATTTCGGGTCAGACCGCAATATCAGTATGTAGTTTAAAATTAACTAATTTTCAAATCGTGATCAAATTATTTTGTCCAAGAAACATTGTCCGATTTTAGATCTGAAACTATGTACCCATTTTTTCTCTTATGCAGTTTAATGAGCTTTCGAGATTGATTTACACGGGTTTTTTTTTTGGTTTTTTTTGTCTTTAAGGATTTTTTGTTATAAAGATTTTGACGAATATTTTCGTCTAGACCGTGATCTACGACTGTGGACCGAAATTGAATCGTTTTCAAATCGCAAACCAAATTCTTCCCATACTCCTGAAATATAATTTATTGTACACATTTAACTGCATATGACGTTATTAGTAGGTTGATTCTCACAATTTTGAAACAAACATGATATTAACAACAATTCATGATAAAATGGGGTCTAGACATAATTTTATTTGTGGCTTATCCAGACAAAATTTTTCTTCGAGTCCGGTTGCTGACCTAACTTAGTTTCAGGTGTGGGTTTTACACTCACTGCAATTTAGACAATTTTCTTATACCGAGTCTCCTGCAGAAGATTCTTAAATTTGTCATGATCTACATGTCAATTTACGTTTATTTTTTTTACAAAAAAAAAAATGCTTAGGATTTACAACTCCATCGTAATTATCTAAAAAACATTTACCTTTCCTATTTCTTTTTATTAAATGTCAATTAATCTAGATAATTGGTCCATCCCAAATTTTAAATGAGACCGATTTGTTTTTATGGACCGGTTAAGACCAACTTTTTCTATGAGACCGGTCCAGATAAATCTTCTTTGAGGACTGAATGAGTTCTGCCCACTATAAATCATAAATATCCAGGACCAGACTTGGATTTTCAGACCGAAACCAAACAATAGTTTGTAGATGAAGGATGCCATTAGTGTCTACAAAGCACTGTCACAGCATACATTATCTCCCCCCTTCTCTCTCTTCCATCTAAACTCCGACACATCTCTATTCTTCGTAGTAAACAAGTTAGAGATAAGAGTAAAAGAAGAGAAGAAAAAATAGATAAACGGAATAATAATAAAATATAAGCTCCGGCAAAAGTCGCGATAAAAAAAGGAAGGGAAAAAACAGAGATAAGAGATAACGTGCGATGGCTTTTTGTGATTGCAACACGCACTCACTCCTCATTTTAAATACTATTATGCATACAGCATAAATATGTGTAGTACAGAATACTGCAGCAGCAGGAGCAGCTCTTTCAAGAGGAAGCGGCAAGAAGGAATTTAGTACATAATAGTACAACAACACTACTTTTTATGTTTCTACATGCATTGTTCAAACTATGAACATTCATTTTTTCTTCCTCTTTTATATATAAAAAGGCTTGTTTTGATTAAATGATGACTTTTATTACGCCCATTGTAATTCTACATTGACGTGCAGTCCAACTACGTACGATAGGTGCAGTGTGTTGTGTACAGGATAAAAGGAGGCCGGGGAAAAGGGAAAAGAAGAAGAAAATATATTTTTTTTTGAAAAAGGAGTTTATTCGTTTGACAGATTTTAAATTGCTATAATTAATAGAGATATATATTTAATAATTATACGTATTTCCTTTATACAATTATATTTGACAGAGCATCTGTTGAACGTGGACTTCGATAGGAAAATTAAACGAAAGCACACCCATAAATCATTTGTATTTTGGGGCTGGAAGTTTCAATTAAATTAGTTGAATTATAAGTTTATATTATGAGACCAGAGCTAGGGGTTTTAAACTTTTAGAAGTACAATAATAACAAAAAGTTGCAAGATTATCATGTCATTAATATGAGACGTCCTTTTCATTAATTTCCCTCCCTCCCATCGCAGATATGAAATAGACTTTGTGCTCCATAGTACAGTAAGACCTCGGACAATATCATTTTATGATAAATGCTCGTCAATCAAAACTAACCTATTGCCTGATTTAGTCAAGTTTCGGTCTAGAAATGATAGATCGATCAAATGTTCGTGTTTGTAGCAAACTTATTCGGTCAATTCAAGAAGTTTAGTCTGGATTGATCTCGAAGATAAAATTGATGGAGATCGGCCCCTCAATAAAAATCGATATTTCGAACAATATAACAACACAGACGTAAAAAATTACTTTCTTGAACTCAATGTGTGTCTGTTCGATTCACGGTTGCTCCTCGAGAAGAAAATTTAAATAATGAATATGAACTTCAACGACAATTCCTAGGTCTAATTGAGTAAATATAATACTATAATGTTAACTTATATTTAATCTCTGCAACTCCACCAGGACGCTTGAAACAAATGCCCTTGTTGATCATCTAAATACAACACGCACAATCGAACCAACCAAAGAAGATTAAAAAACAAAATATTAATCGGTCTGTCAAAAAACAGGTCTTGGTTGGTTTGACAAAAGACTTCAGTTCGAAATGATTTAATTATTGAATTTGTCATGACGCCAGGTATATTTTCAAATTGTGGACATCAGTACGATCTAAAAATAAGAAAATTTGGTATCTCTTATGAGACATAAAAGAGAAGTCAACGCTCTGAGACAGACGCACCGAACAAAATATTAATTTAGAAAATAGTAATTAAGACCGAATTGGAAAAAAATTGGTCTTGGATCTAGTTTCAACAGTAGACTGATTCTTAAGGAATAGATTTAATGTCAATGGTGTGCATTGTGCAAGGATCAGGGAACCCACCTACAAAAAGATAAATGGTTCTTAAATAAGTGACCTAGTTTTAGTTGTTGATACGGTTTGGTCGTTCTTGAAATATTTACCGAAGCGGTACTTCTCAAACTGTACAACTCCATATTGAATCTAGCTTTAACGTTCTAAACATATACATTTAATTTTTTTTGTTTCGAAATTATCTAATTTAATTTTTTTTCAAAGATTGAAAAATTCGTTCTTTTTAAAATGTAGGCTAAAATATTGATCTATAATTACTACTTCTCTTAACTAAAATGTAATAATAAAGCTTGAGATATTTCTTTAAAAGAGACTGTTTGTCGTCAAAAATGAAATTAAAGTCTCAATTTTTTAAAATTATTTTTGTCTTTATTATAAATTTTTGTCTTTTATAAATAAAAAAGGTTATTCAAAAATATATTTCTTCAAAAGTAGGAAATCAAATTTCAATTATCTAATATTAGTGTGTTTTAGAAAAGAGTTAAACTCATAGACGAAGAATATCGACCAGTCGAAAACTATCTTGATCTAAATTTCAGCTGTTAACAAAGTCTAATGTGGTAGAAAAGATAGGAAGAGAAAGCAAGAGTGCGAAAAGAGAAGACGGTCAAAGTACTAAAGGGTTCATTTTCAAATTCATTTTGGGATATTGTTTTGGCCAATCAATTAAAATAGCTAGTGTAAAAAAATATTATATAGGGTTGGCGTTCCTTAATCGTTTAAACAGGTTAACAACTGAATTCTTCTACACAGGCTGTATATTCTGAAAGACGTCTGGCTCACAATGCTAAACTGCCATAAAAAATAACCTGTAGTCTGTACATATCCATGGTTAAAAGTGAAAACCCTGACCTAACTCATTGTGATTAGGTGGAATCCGTCACGTCTCTCTCTCTCTCTCCTTTGTATGTGGGAGTCTACAAGATACAGCACATTCCAACCCAACATTTGATCAAATTCTTCATTCCATTGATACAACTGACTGTCTTTATGGTTGTGTTTTTTTCCCCGTTTTTTTTCGAAACAAGATGAAATCAAAGATGAAAATTAAAATAAGAAATCTTTTCATTTTTATAAATATTTCATGTTCATTTTCTAGACCTCACATAAGAAATAATATATATTCCATACATAAATACAGAGCATTTTCATTTGACGTCACCATTGTTGATGTCAGCCATTTATAGGACCTAAACAACAAAGTTTTATAACATTAAAAACCCTTTTTTATTAATATTAAAAAAATTAGTATGCTATTGATGTCAAAATGAGACCAACAATTAAAAGGACTTAAACCAGGGATCCTCTATACTTTTTGTGTTAGCCAAAATGAGTTGAATAGATAATTTCACTAATGAAGCTTGGCTTTTAATTTAATTGGTTAGTAAATAATTTATATTTTATTTATACATATTATCACTTTTATGAATGGAATATGCTTATTAATTCTGCTATCTTCTTAAAATTCGCATTTACTGGCTATGGCAATCTTTATCATCTGATCTAAGTGCACATGAGTGAGTTTTGTACGAAATTTATTTTTAACAACATTCATTTTAGAGAAAACCGACTCATAATGTTGATCCGAAAATTTCACAAACTTGAAAACCCAAATGCTGGCAACAACCCAATCAAGAATTCTTCAGTAAGAGATGATTACTTGATCACGTTCTTCATTTTATCATTAAACTACAGGGTTGCTTTGCATCAACATTTGCATTTTTTTAAATAGATGAACCTACCCAATCCATATATCATGGGGCATGGATAAGAATGGTTACTTAACCAGTTAAAGTATAACATTACAATTATTGAAATCTTTGATCGAGCCTTCAATAAAATAAATTTGGTCATCAACAGTACTTGGTTTAAGATTTTTATCACTTTGGTATTTGCTTAAAGTTAGAAATTGAAGGAGGGTATAAATTTTAAGATCGGTTTTGAAGCAAGCCAACTTTGCACGAAGGCTTTAACTTCGGTCAAATATATCTTTTGCAACTTCTCATATTCCATCAATCATTTTTTAAATTTGCAATGCCAAAAGGCAGACTTCTTTTTGCATAATTCACAATATTTATAACTATTTTTTTTTCTTTTGTTTTTAATTAACAAACTTTATTTTACATAACGCACAAATTCGTACAAAAGTAGGCAATAATTATTACTAAAGACTACATAGAGCCTAATAGAGTAACATTTAAATACAGCATACAAGTTATCGTTGAAAAAAAATAACCATTATATTGTGCTCATCTTTTATTTGACTGCACAAGACACTATTACGGATGAAACAATAATTTTTGCAGGGTGTAACAAATGCACTTGCGACCGCCTGTTGATAATCTTTGACTTAAACTTTACTGTCTATCAAAAATATATCCCTCTAATGCTTAGTTTTATTATATATTTAATCCTCAAAATGTATTAAAAGTATGTTATTACATCGTTATAGAATCTTATTTCCATATTGTAGCTAGATAAAAATTAACTATTACAATAAAGAATAAGTATTTTCTTTTTTTTAATTATCTTAATTTTCTTCCCCCTTATCGATAAAAAAAAATGGGACTTTCAGTATTTTCTACTTTGATTTATTTAAATTTTCACTAATTATCATAAGCATTGAGAGGCATTTAATGCAATTGTTGAAGTTTTTATTTACTCATATAGTTATTTGATGGAGTTTCACTCTTAACAGATTTTAAATGGGATATCTCGTTTTCAATTTACAATTTATCTATTTTTTTTTTTTTTTTTTTGCAGGAGACGCGATATGTCGTCTTAAAAGGAAAAATTAAGTAATAGAATATTAGGATAATTTCAGTGAGCTTAGTTTTAAAGACAGTTGGTATAGTTTGAATTAAAAATAATGAGTCCTTAAATGTACCAAGTAGACAAATTATATTTGGGCCTGACTAAGAAACGCAAGGAGTTCATAAACGTCAGAAATCTTTGATCAATGTGAATTTGTGATAATTATAGTATCGATGGGGATGAATGAAACAGAGTCATGGTTTGTTTTAAAGAAGTATCCTGGATGTAAGATTGATCCATTGATCTATGATCCATGAGACTTCAAATTCGTCAATATTCTTCTCTCGCAGTAAATTGACCAAGAAGATTAATGACTCTTTTCCCTTTTAAAAGTTTAAAAATCGATAGCTGATATGTTGCCTCTCAGGAATCAGGGCTACCAACTTTGTTTTATATTATGCCAAGTGATGTTATTTTACAAAAAATAAATGTTATTTTTTTAGATTGTTTTCTCCAAAAATGTCCACGTAATTAAAAAGTTGATCAATACGTTAAGGGGTTATCAAGATTTTTTGAAAATTTGTCCTTCTTATGTAGTCAACTCAAGCCCCAAGATGGCGTCTCCTTCAATTATTTAAATTTAAGACGTCAGTGAAAACGTTCTATATAAAAACTTTTCATCATTTAGGCTGAGAATATGATGCATAGGGCTTAACTGGATCAGTCTGACGTCACTGTACAGACATATAATAACTTGAGGTCAGAGTCTTGTTATTTTTATATACATACATATATTTTTCTTCTGCACGATAAAATGTATTGATAAAAGAATAGAAATTATAATTCTTATACATATATATTTCCATTATGAGATAAGATTTTATGATATCTTATATATATTTTTTAAATATGCTAAGAAATATATATCTTATCAGTAATTTCTTAAAATGAAAAAGAAGGAAAAAAAGGGAGAAGATATGCTTTAGTGATAGGAGTGGGTTTATAATATACATATATATATGACTCAAACGGAAACAGAGATATATTATAAGCAAACATTTCCCTTTTTACCTGATAAAACGCAATTATTATTTTGCAAATAACTTTGAAGAGTCAACATATTATGTAGATAATATTTTAAAAAGTTTCCCGCGGAAAAGTTTAAAAAAAAGGGAAGAGATTTGGGGGAGGAAAAAAGAAGAAAAAGGAAAAATGTAATTGAAGTATGTTATTATCTTTGTTGTATCGTGCAACCTTTTCTTGACAGAAAAAGAAGACAAAAATACCCAAAATCAGCAGATAGTAACAAAATTATTTGCCAAATCTTTTCAACAATGGAGTTATTATTATATAACTGTTCGCAATTGTTCACAGTTTAACAATTAGTGTTACTTCTAATTCAACCTATTAACTGATAAGTGGAAAAGAAGAAGTAATAACAACAGTGGACAATAAAATACAGTGTAAATTTTTGTGTTAATGAAGTAAAAACGTGCTTCACTTCATGTAATGGAAGCACGTTGTGACTTTCTTTCATATCGCAATCATTCTTTAAAAAAATAACACATTAAAGGTACTAAATCAGTTTGTACTAAATATTTTCAACTTTGGGGTAATTATCCAATAGTTCTTCGTATCTGTTCATTGTTCAATAATTAGTGTTACTTCAACGCTCAACTCAATGATAGGAAATATCAGGGAATCCGCAGGGGTTGGGATGTAGCAAATAAATGTTTACTTTTTATTAGAACATTAATAATTTGAATTTTTTTTGTAACTTTTTTATTTTTTGTAAACAGCTGTTGAATGTTAAAAACATTTCGAAATAATTAGATGTCTTGAAAAAAATTGTGGATTTGTTTTTCAAAAAAAATAATATTTGAATTTGTTTTTCAAAAAAATTAATATTTGAATTTTTTTTCCAAAAAATGTTATGTTTTTGAACAGGTGTGTTTTTTTTTAAATATTTTGTTAACAGAGTTAGATTTTTGAAAAAAAAAAAATCAAAATTTTTTTTTTTTTTTTTTTGTGTGATTTACTGTAAATTTTTGTAAAAGTTTTCCAATAAATTTAATTTTTTGAAAACAACTTTACATTTTCAAAAAAAATTCCAAAAATTTAAATTTTTGTGAATAACTCTGTATTTTTTGAAACTGTTTTTTAAAAATTTAATTTTTTGTTAAAAACTGTAGATTTTTGATATGAATAGCTGTGAATTTTAAAAAAAAAAAATTGAAATTTTTTTTTTCAAAAATTTTGAGTTGTTGGATTTTTTTTTAAATCCAAAAAAGAAGATTTTGCAACGGCCAATATATGATTGGTAGACGCCCTTATATATAAATACAGAAAATCAACAGCTAACCAAAAAATACTATCTAATTTTTTCTGTTAGTGAGGTAATATCGCCGTGTTAGGGAAAAGAAGATATGGAAAAGAATTAACCGTAATTCTTTTTTTTCTCTTTTGATCCTCCATTCCCTTTGTGCATAGTTCGAACCATACATTATCATCCTGTTTCATCACTAGATAGTTATTTCCCTTTTTGATTTTTATCATTCTTTCTCTTTCTTCTTTATCTGATCATTTCCATCAGTTAAAAACTTCATATGAAAATTGTAAGAAAAAAATTGGAGCTTATTTGAAAAAAAAAAAAAAAAATTCCTCCCGTTTGAAAAAGAAAGAAAGAAAGAAAGAATAATAATAATAATGCATCTCTAATGCTATAAATCTCATCTCTTGTTGTGTATACTTATATATATATAATTTTATTTCTAATCTGAAGCTTCGATCGAAATATAAAGATTTTCTTTTGTGATAACACTTTTAGTTATAGAGTATATATGTTGTATACCTATATATGTATGTACATACACTTATTGTATTTACTAGTGTATGTCTATACGTACTCAGTCACTCACTTACTCCTCAACGCAGGCAACTCAACAACGCGTATACGCAAAAATTATAATATGTAAATAATATTCGTTCCGTTTGAGTCACGTGACTCTTCGATAGAGAAAATAGATAAATAAACAACACACTATGAGTAGCAGAAGACACACGGGAACCGGCGAGCGTTACAAGGAACGGAATATGTAATACTACAACTAATACACAACATACTACTATGATTTTGCGTGCGCAAACCGCGTGCGGAGTTTCATTTATTTTCCTTACTCCTGGTTCAATCATGGAAATGTAACTCAATCAAGCAGTTGACATAAATACTTCAAAGGAGTAAGAGACTATAGTTATATAATGGGTGCGTACAGCTCTTCTTGTTTTTCATTCATGTTACTATTTATATAGATGTGGATTATTAATTATACTTTCTTAATATCACAATACAATAGTTCTCTCCATGTTGTCTGTGATTCAAAACGTGTCAAAGCATCGAAACACAGCGACTGAATCATCGTCGCCGAATGGAGGAGATCCTCCTCATCCAATTGCTGAAATGTCAAGAAGAAAACAAAGAAATCCAAAGCCATTTTTTACATCCAACGAAGAAGAAGAAGAAGAGTCCAAGGATCTAGAGTAAGTTCTAAATAACTTTTGTTTCCTCTTTATTTTTGAGAAATTTTAACAACTCCGGTCTTTTTTGTGAATAGACGTCCCAAAAGGGAAGCCGATGAAAAACGGGATGAGGGTGGAGGTGGGAGTGGGTGTGGAAGTAGTGACGCTGCGGATGAGGGAAATGGTGGAATTCACTCAGATGATGACCGAGATTCTCCCAGGGATCTTAGCTCCATGGTTAAAGTGGAAGTGATTGAACATCCAGTCTCTAAGTCTCCACTTGCATCTCCATCCCATGCAACAACAACATCTTCCTCGTTTACACCCTCACCTCCCATTATGTCAGCCTCATTGGGACTTCCACCCCTCACACCCATGCCACCCCCTCCTAATTCATCTCTTCTTGGGCGACAACCTGATGAATTTGCCTCCAAAAATAACATGTTCCATTTTGGAGACGTCATTGTGGCACATCATCCAGATACCACTCCTGTTCCTATGGTCATTCCCATGGTGTATCTCTATCCACTTCCAGGTATGTCAAGCTCACATATCTATGTATGTGTTTTCATACATTGTAGAAAACTAATTCTTTATTTTTTTATTTTAGATAAGCGTGAAGGAGGAAGTGGTATTCGATACAGAATGCTCGTTCCACTAACGGGAGGACCTCCACCCCCTCCTCCTCCTGAACTTCTCATTCCACCCAACATGCGAATGACGAGTCCTCCTCATCCAAAAGCATCAACCAGACGTCTCCCTTCATCAACATCTTCCACGGTTCCTCTCAAAAAGGAGTCACCCTTAGATCTTAGCAAGTCACCTCCAGGAGAGAGGGGAAGCCCTCGACTAGGTCTTCATCAAAAAGAAATTGAGGCTCAGCTGAATTTCCTCAAAGTCAAGCACATGGAATTCATCAAAAATCAACAACAAGTAGCTGCTGCTGTGGCTTCTTCCTCTTCAGGCTCCTCAGCCTCTTCATGTCCCTCGTCTTCTTCACCTCCCTCAAGATGTGAAGAGTGCAACATAAATTTTTCAAAACATCAAAACTATGTAGCACATAAAAAATACTACTGTTCTGGAGGCAATGGGTCCGGGCCTCCACCTCCAAAAGTAGAAATAGTGTCATCCTCCGAAGAGACGGAAAACAGTCGAAAACTTCCGTCATCTTCACCAAAACAGAGATCAGCGGCAGCAGCAGCTGCAGCAGCGTTAGGACTTTTAGGAATTTCATCATCATCTCCTCCAAGGCCAGGCTCCAACAATAACTTTGACATTGTTCCAACCAAGGATCTTTTACTTCTTAAACAACAACAAGAGCTCATCAATAAGGAGCTTCTATTGAATAAAGAGGCTATCCTCACGGCTGCAGCAGTGGCCAATAGCAGAGATAATAATAATGGGGAGTCCTCTCTTATTGTGCCACCACCCCAGGGCCCTCATTTTGTTTGCGAGGGATGTGGAATCAAATTCAAGTCAGTGAATAATTTACAAGCTCATCAGGCACGTTACTGTGCAGGGCTTCGAAAGGCAGAGGAAATGAACTCAGCTTTTGAGGCCATGATCAAGCAGCAACAACAGCCACAACTCCCTCTCCCTTTGGGTATGTCTCCTGCAGACATGATGTCTTTTTTGAATGCAAAGTCTATGGAAATTGCCGCCAACGCCAAAGAGAGTAAAGAAGACTTTTGTTGTATCCTCTGTGGATACAAGGAGGACTCTGTGGATAAACTTAAAGATCATATCAATATGCATTTTATTGGCCAAGTGAAACGGAGTCGATCTAGTTCAGTTAGTTCAAATAACAATCCCTCTAATAACTCCAATAATGGAGCAGGCGGAAGTGGGGAATGCCGATCCGAAAGTAGCAAATCCCCTGAGCCAGAAAAGAAAAGGATCAAAATTGAGGAGCCATCATTAGCCTCAACACAGGAAAAGGAATCTTCCTCATCCAATAACACATCCCCACCTCCTCCTTCAAATAGAGCAAAATCCAATACTCCTACTAATCTCAGAGATTCACCCTCACCTTCTTCAATGAGATGCGATTCCTGTGACATTGGATTTTCTCAACTCTCTAATTTCCTTGCCCATAAAAAGTACTATTGTCGTGGAATTCGAAATGTATCATCCCCTTAATCATTTCTTGTTTGAGAGTACATCGTAACCACTACACATCTTCTGGTGCCATGTAAGTATTAGGTCTTTGAGTTCATTTATGCTTCATAGCATAGTCATTACCATATTTTAATATATATGTACTTTTTTTTTTTTACAGATTGTAGTTTGATAAACTTTTTTTTCAAATTTTCATTGTGTCAAAGTCTAGTCAAATCTTTTTTATATCTCAACCAACCTATAATAAATACCACAAGTTATCATAGAAGGAAGTCAGTCAAATATTCTCTGTTATTATTGGTAAGTAGTCATGATGTCATTTTGATTGTTTGTAAAAATAAATATTATTTCCCTTCTTCGTAAATGTCAAACTAAGGATAGGATATAAACATGCCTTATCACGTATTGACCTCTCTCTCTCTCTCTCCCTGACTCTTAAGTAAAAGTTTCGTTGATAAAAGTATGTTGTACACGTATATATGAAATCAAGAGTTTTGAGCCAACCTTTTTTTTTTTTTTTGCAAATTCAAACCAAACACAAACAAAAATCATAATAATAATTTTTTTTGTAGATAAAAAATATATATATTTCCATATCAGATAAGATGATCTTTCCTTCAGTATTCTATTTTTTTTTTTTCTCATCTTAAATACGCGAACGCTCCTCTCTTCTCTCCACTGATGCCAATCTAATTTTATTTTGAACAAAAAAAAAAAAAAGATTTTATCAAACTGGCAGTATTATCATCATTCCCCATAAGCAAAAAATATATCTACATATTTATTATATACCCATGATAACTTTGATCTCTACACATAGATGGCGTACAATATTACATAATTAAACATGCTTTTTGATGATGTGTTGATGTTGAAAGACGTAATGATGGTGTAGATAATTATTGCTATTTTTGTATCTGATTGGATACAACCATTCAAATGATGCATTTTCTGATAAAAATTCAAAATACTTTTTGATTTTTTTCTAAGGAAAAAAGAAAGAAAGATCCAATCTAATGATAGGGAAAGAGATTGCAAAAGTATATCTTTCCTCTTTTCTTCATTCTTTCGTCTTCTTCTTCAAATGGCTTATATTTTAAAAGCTATCTGCCTTTTATACATATATACAAACATAAAATATAAATGTATATAGAACGAGTTTGATTAAGATTTAAATCAGACTTTTTTTTTAGGGTAGGAGGTATAAGGTGGGTTTGTTGTCCTTCAGTTCTGGACTATATACCTATAACTTGTATTCCAATATCCCTAATTCTTATCGATATATATATTTAAAATAAAATGTGAGATAACTCGTTATTCTTTGTTTCTTCTTTTTAAATAATAATAATCTTATTTTGCCGATATTTGAATATAATTAAGGAATATCAAGAAGGAAAAAAAAAAAATAACTTTTCTTTTTGTAGTAGAGATTCATATCAGGGGATCTGTTGTTATACCTATGTTGTGTACTTAGTTACATTAACCATTTTTATCTTTATTTATTTTCAGACATATTCCATTTGGAGATGATGACATTCTGGTTCTTGCTGTTGATATACTAACTGCAGCAGTAATTAAAACATTACTTATCATATTAATATACTTAGTGAACTACATATTATAATTATTTTTATTCTACCCTCAAATTTCTCTTGGATATTTGTATATCAAGTTCAAAATCTGTGATATTTCCTTCCCCTTCAACTGTCTACTTATTTTCTCCACCTCTTCCTCATAATAATATTCGTATTATTAATTTTTAATATTTGGTTATTTGTTAACAACCCTATTACATATATAAATATATAAACCAATTTTTAATTTTTTTGACACCCCTTAAACCAAGTCATTGTCATTATTTTCCCGAATTTTTTTTCGTGTGCATGAACTTATTAGATGTATCATTATAATTATATATATAATTTTTTTTTGTTAACTTACTACATACACCTATTAAAATATCATAATACTTTTTAGTTGATTGTAATAAATGGAATATACAATTTTATGTCAGTATGACTTTGTGTACTCTCATTTTCTTAAGTTGTTCTTTAGTCAGGGGTGTTTGCAGGGAGAGGGATGGAGGGGCTGTAACCCCCCCCCCCAAAAAAAAAATAAAGGAATTTTTGGTTTTAATGTTCTATTTTTTTACAAAAAAAAAAATAAATGTCTGTGAATAACTACGGATTTTTGTAGTTTTTTTCGAACAATTAATTTTAGAATTTTTTTCCTAAAATACTTAAATTCTTGATTTTTGAAATTAAAAAAAAATTAATTTTTTCCATTCTTTTTTCCGGAAGACTAATTTTCCAAAAAATTAAATTTTTGAATTTTTTTTCAAAAAAATTCGAAAAATTATATTTTTTTAATTAGATCCCGCTATATATATTTCTGCAGACACCCCTGGAAGTTGAAACTACAATTCAAAAATATGAACAAAAGTAAAAAGTGTGTATATCACATATACAACGACAAAAAAGTGTAAAAACTAAAAAGTCCAAAATGTTTATGGATTAAGGTCTATAGTCTTCAAAATTAGAAAATGACCCATTAAAATACATTTATCAATAGCTTATTCTATCAGTTTTTGTCGGCAAACTTTTCAAGAACGTCTCTGAATATGTATTTTTCCGCCAAGTCCAATTTGTGTGGTTATTTTCGGAAATATATATATATACTTAACAAAAAAATGAAGTCTCTGTAGGTCATTTTATTAAAAAAAGATGTAGCATCCACCGAAAAAAATAAGTAATTTTTTTACAAGAAAATTAAATGTCTAAATAACTATAGATTTGTGTCATTCTTCTACAAAAAAAATTAATTTAAGAATTGAACTGCTCTGGATTTCAAAAATTTAAAAGAAATAAATTAATATTTGAAATTTTTTTCCAAAAAATTTAATTTTCCAATTTTTTTTTTCCAAAAATGGATTCCTGAATATAATTCTGCAGAAACCATAATTAAAAATATAAAAAAAAGGAAAAAACGCTGATATCACATATACAATCCAAGAAAATTTAAAAACCAAAAAAGTTTCAAACGTGTATAGATTAACGTCTGAGAGGTTTTAAAATTAGAAAACGGCTAGTTTAAAGTACATTTATCAATAGCTTATTCTATCAGTTTTTGAAGGTTGGAATTTTTCTAAATTCTAAAATAAATTAAGCCTGCTAAAGCATTTTTAGTTTTCTTGGTCATTTTTGTATTTTCAACAGGGAGGTGATCTACTTACTGTTCTGTCATTTCTTATGTAGGACTGAAGACTGCGGCCTTGTCCATTTAAAGACTTGGCCCGTTGCAGTTAAGGCTCGGTCCACTGCTATTCCGTCCTAAAAATTTACGAAGTTGGGGGCTTTGATGACGTCATTCACCTTTATTCCTATTTTTTAATCAGTTCTAGTAATGACTAGAGCCACTGCAGTAGGTAACTCAGGGTCAACGTTCTATATAAGATAATCGTGGCCTCTTTTAAAGAAGTCAATTAAGAAGGAAATTGTTTAAAAATGTTTAAGGGCCAACTTTTCAAAAAACGCCTCTGAAAAAAATGTATTTTTGCAGCAATGTCCAATTTATGTTGTCGTTTTCGGAGTTAAATATATATACCAAAAAAAAATGGAGTCTTTGTACGTCATTTTTATAAAAAAGTATTGAAACTTCTCCAAAATTGAATAAACTGGAGTCATTTTAAATTTCTACTACACATTTGGCTACCCCAGTATGCTGATAGGATTCCATAATTCGATTCCCATCCTAAAAGAAAAAAAAATCCTTCACAGACTATGGTTTGTATTAGAATATGTATTAATATATTTTTATAGGAATATCTTTTTTATTGAGTTAATTGTTATTCAATTGACCCATAATTCATTCAATACGTTACTCAAAAACTTGGCGGTAGGGTTGTGTCTATCCTTGATTATTCGGTCCAGCTAGCCTGAGAACCGGTTTTATTAGTACTTGAGCCCAGTTTTTAAGATCATCGGTCAGTCAGAACTATTAACTGATATAAAAAAAAATTGAGTGACATGATTAAGGACAGAGCTTCATACGTTTTAGGACTGATATACAGGACTAACTGGACATTACTGCAGTCTTCAGTCCTAAATCAGGACTAACATAAAACTGTAGATAGGGTTGTGTACGTCCGTATTTATGCGGTCAAGTTCAGTCTGAGGACCGATCGTAAAGACTAGAATTGATTTGAAATAAACAAACAAAGTTCAGTCATGCCATCAAGGACTGAACTTAATAATTTTAGGACTGCTACTGAACTGTACCGAAACTGACAGTCTTCAGTCATAAATAAGGACCAACACAACACTACAGAGACGCCTCGTCACTAAATTGCATCTAGTATACTCAACGTTTTCAGTAATGTTTGCTCTGACAGCCTTTGTGGCTGTCATTAGCTTCATTTATGTGCTTGGAAACTGCATTGACCTCTTACTCGAGCATACCCTACATTGAAAAGTCAATGGGATGTAGATCCAGTAAAGGGAAAGGACATACGATTTTGTCCAGAAGTTCTCAATATGGTTTTTGCAGCATTGTTCCTTTGCAGTGTGTGCTAGGGCAATATTTTCAAAATGTAAACGAAATCTCTACAATCCAAATTCTTATTGTAATTACGTTAAAGTGAAAGGGACACTAATGAAGGAGCACCCTGTATATAATCGTTTCTCTAATAGAATACTGTTTTCACGGGATTTATCGGTGTTTCACATATATTATGTCAAATTATCCAGAAATTTTGCATTTAATTATTTCAGCTTTCTAATTATTTGACATTATTGAAGATTTATACAGTTTTTATTTGTAATTTATACCACAGTCCAAATGATTTACTTCACAAAAAATAATCACCAAAAATACACCTATACGGAAACCATCATTGAATACTTAAATATAAAAACTTCTTTCTAACCCATTAAAGACGAGTACCAGTTAGTGGTGAGTCATTTGTGAACGTAACGGCTCTATGAGCCGTAAACGACGGGCTAAAAAAACATAAAAAATAATTTTGCAGTATTCCTATTAAATGTCCACAGGGATGGCTTGAGGGGCTGTAATCCCCCCCCCCTTGAAGGAATTTTGTCTGAATGACAAAATTTGAAGAAAAAATAGGCGAAAAAATTATATTTTTAAAGAAATTATATTCTGAAAAAAGGTCATTCGGGCAAATTATGCAGCAGAGGAATTTTTTTCCAGAATATAATACTGTGACTAGAATGTTATATCTCTAATATTAAATTTTATCCAAAAACATTCCAAAACTCCACAGTTATGTATTTAAATTTAAAAAAAAAAAAAAAAAAAAAAAATTGTTAAATTTTTGGGAATTTCTTTTAAAAATCCATAGATGTTAACAGAAAATTTAAAAAATTATATTTTCTTGAAATTTGGATATTTGAGGGCCTACATTCCGTCTGCAGACGCCTCTGTTATTCTAATATATCTATAAAAGCAACGAAAAAACCTAAAGAACCGTTTGGTAGCTTAAAGAGCCATGTTTTTTTTTAGTTAGCCGATCCGAAAGAGACTGTTCTTTACAAAAAACCGGTGTTATTATCACTATTACCAGTAGAGGATTGACAATTTTTTTAGTCGAATTTATTGTAAATTTAATAATTGTGAATGTGTTACAATTAAAATCATCATGTTTTGATCATTTAGTAAATACATTTGAAACGTTTAAGGTCTAACGATATTTTACTCTATAGATTTTTCAAAAATTCATGAAAAATTGGATTAATTAAGAAAATTTCATAACTTGCCTACAAAAAAATAAGACTATTTTCTTCATAAAATATATAATAAATTAATTAAACTAGTGGTATTTATGGAATTTCCCGGAATTCCAACATTTAAAAATTCGTTTCCGGTATCATGCTGAATAACAATTTCCCGGGAAATTATAAACCCTAACATACATATATAAATAAATAGATTATAGATAGATGGAGAAGTTATGAGTCACAACCTTTTTTTAATTCTATTTAAAAAAAAAAAAGTTAATTTTTCGTTTTTCGTTTTTTTTTTTTTTTTTTTCAAGATAAGATAACTCTTAATGGATTTTTATTATTTTTCACTTATATACATATATATGTATACAGTCGTGTGTGTGAGTGAAGGGGCGTTTACTATATGACTACTTCTTCTTCGACTATGTATTCTAATCAACATCTTCTCGAAGAGAGCAAGTTATTTCGTCCAGATGTGTACCAATAATATATAATATCTTTTTCTTCGTCAGAATAAAACTTTGATTGATTATGCTCTTTAGATCCACCTAAAGAAGGAGGTGAATGATAATTAATTAATCAATTAAGTGTTATATCTACTTGGATTCATAGGTAGAGGAGAGGTTCATTAATTCAAATCCTTTATGGATATGAAATGAGGTCGAACGGCACTCTGTCCAGAAGGGAAATACACAATAACGAGTTTTGTCTTCTGATAAATGAAATTGATGCATGTCATTCTGACCTTTTCTTCGATTAGAGTTTGATCATAATCATTGTCATACATACAAAGGTAGGTAAAAAATAGTGTTGAGACTCAGTCATGATTTTTTTTTCTTCGGTTCAATCTTAAGTGATTTTTTTAGACAGCTTTGGACATAGTATATTGGCTAAAAAGTCCAGGACTTAAAAAACAAGACACTTCTTTTGTTCATGTTTTTTTTTAAATTATTATTATTTAATTACCTGATATATAAAGTGGAGCTCTGATAACACTTTTCAAGACTTTGTTTAGCTTGAATGGTATTTTTCCCCATATCGAAGCATTGTAAAATTTAAGCAGTAAATTTTTTTTGATCCATTGTTTTGGAAATAACAAAAGTAACGTAACACTTAGGACCATAACCCACAAACTAACGCTGAAAATGTCATACAATTTTGAGAGCTGTCTTTGGAAGACTGTTACTAACTGAAAACGAGATATATTGAACAAAAAGTGGCATGTATGTGTCAAGCCGAAAACTTTTCAGCCCATGTGTTTTATGTCTACCAAAAGGTGTTTCAGGTCATATATAGAAATTTAATCGTTTTCAAATCGTGAACGGATTATTTCTATTTTAATAAACAGAGCAATTTTGCTTACTCTCAAACTCAGGACCAATTATCGCCATTACCCGTCTGATATATTCGTTGTGCAAGTATGATTAATGCAATATATATTAAAATTCAAATGAGGTTATTGTAAGTCGATGTTGACAATTTTGAAACAAAACTGATGAAATCAAAAATGCATCTATAGGCTGCGTATACACCGAATTTCGAATATGATCGCTACTGATGAAAACTTTTTAAAAGGAGCGAATGATTTATGTCGACTACAAATCATAACGGTCTGAGACCGGTTTAGGATTTTCAGACTCGAACCCAACACTAGTAGGCAAGAGTAACAAGAACTAAGATCATAATGTATGTATGTTATATAGGATCTTTGAATTCATCGCTTATCAATGATCAAGATACCAATAAAAACAACGTTGTACATAGGATAATTTATGAATTGAATGATGACGAGGAGTAAGCATCACTTGATCATTCGTTTGTATATATATTTATATTTATTTTAAATTTTTCATTTGAGATTTTATGTATATAAGTTGTAACTTGTATATGCAAATTGTACAAGTTGTAACCAAAAATGAAGTGAAGAATTATAGCCCGATAGCACTACAACTACTGAGTGAGAATGCAAAAATGAGATAAACATTACTTATTTACGAAAAAACGTGTTATTTGTCGAAAAAAAACTTAAAATCAATTTTTTACTTGTTTAATACTACATTTAACTATATTTATAATTTGTATGTCCTCCTTTACGAGCAATAATATCCAAACTACGCCAGCAAACAAATTGGTGGCCATATTGTTACTCTAGAAGCTTAGGTTTTCTTAATTGAATAGGGCTGAAATTATCTTTTTCTGTTATAAGCAGTCTCAATGTGAATAACCAAAATTCTTTGTTTCCTTCCCACCACTGGAGTGGCGTCCATGGGGGGGTTGAAGGACCCCCCAAAGTAAGGATTTTTTTTTCTTTTTTACTAGATTTTTTGAGTCAGGATGCAAAAAAATTGTGGAAACTGGGGTTGAAACATTCTCTTTCTTAAAAGGAAGCTCATTCGGGCAAATTATTTGAATATTTAAAATAGAATTGTTTAAAAAAAAATTATTTTTTGTGAATAGCTATTGATTTTTGAATTTTTTTTCCAATAAATTTATAATTCGTAATTGAATTTTGAAATTATTTTCCAAAAAATGTAATGTTCAAAATTAATTTTTGTATTACTTTTCCGAAAAGTTTAATTTTCACGAAAAAACTATGGTTTTTTAATAGTTTTTGTTAAAAGGAAACTAAAAAACTATTTCCATTTTTATTCTTCTTCTAATCTATAGCTGAAAGTAAAGACAGAATATAAATTTTAAACTAATAATATAGGAGGAAAAATTTCCATTTATAATAACAAATCAATTTAACATAGTTTCTATTTATAGCTAGTTTGTTATAAATATGGCGTATACTTTAATTGAGTACATCGTTTATGGGAGCTACAAATTGTAACTTGTACAATCTGATTATACAAGTCATATCTTATCAAAAATTGCAACTTGTACACAAGAAACATATATGTAAAGACATGTATATACATATCTGCTACTGTACATAAAGTGGATCTAGATAACTCGAACCTTAATGAGTTTGCAATCAGGGCGATAAAATGGTGACATAAATAATTTACTCATATTAAGGATGTACTTTGTTAGGTATATATCTGGCATATTTAGAGACGATGAATATTTATCCTATAATTCATAATGGTGATAATATGTTTTATAAAATGATTCATTTCTACATAAAGTCTACCAAAGTTTTATTTGCTATTATTTGCAATTAGAATGTTATGAGCAGTGGCAGAGTGATACAATTCTCAAGAATGAGACCATTGTAAATTTTAGCACACTTTAACGTTACAGATTTAAATTTTTTTTCATTATTCTTTTAAAATTTGTTCTTTGTTACTAGAACTTTTAGAAAATAAATTTATGATCATTCTTGGATTTGGTGCATCTTGAATACATTATTTTGAAAATAAATAATTACATTTTTTAAATTTCATTAAATATTTGTTTAGAAGATAAAATTGGTCACCTTTTATTGACCTTTTTTGGAATATAGATCGCATGGTTTTTTTAAACGGCCTTAATTAATACATTGTCTGTATTTTCATTCAATTATATCTTTTTTGAAAAAAATATTTTCTTTCCTTTTTTTTAAATTGACCTTTTCTTTATGGTTAATATTTTTTTTTTTATAACAATTATAAGAAAATTTATTCCAAAATTTAAAAATATTTTTAATTTTTGATATTGAGCGTTCTCTTACGCTTTTGGGGTGCAATGCCAGTTTTTGGCTGAAGAGCCATGGATCCTGTACCTTGTGCCAGACACTATTAGCCAATGTTAATCTACAAATAAATAGAATAGTTATTTATTTATAAATATACCAAATTTAGAGGATCGTCCTTGAGAAAGGTTGTACTTATAAGTCTTTATATGGTCAATGATTCGGTTTTTCCCCCCCTTCATTTTATCTTATTTTTGTTATTCATGGATCTTTCTATTTATAACCCTTTTTTCAATTTATTAATACCCAGGTTGGTTAAGTAGGTGTGGGTATGTTCTATGTGTCTATTTTCCATGGGTGATGATGCTGTTCAAAGTATAGTAAGAAAAATGAAGTAAATATATTTATATAAAGATATATAAATTATATTCTTCGAAATTGATTAAAATCAAATTTAAAAAAATTGCGTGATCACGAATGTTTCTTACTCTTATGTACTTACTTATTTATATATCAATATATACAGTGGATCAAAATATATGTAATCCCTTCCTTATTTTGTACATTTGGCGAGTGATAAAAATCTTCTATGAGATTGAGGTCCGGAGAATGGCTAGACCAAGGATGTTCAAACTTTTAATACAATGGGGTGCATTACCACTTGAAATATTTTAATAGGGAACATAACCAATATTATTAAATTTAATAAAAAATGGCTTCATTAAACAAAACTATTCAATACATATTTATTTCAAACTTAGCCCAAATATAAAATAGGCCCAATCTTATTTTGCAAAGGGATACTGTTTCAAAATAAGGTCAATCTGACAACCATGTTTAGGGGCGTTGATATATAATTCAATTAATTTTTCTAAAATTCCATTTTTAAGAATTATTTTTCAATGTTTGTACTTATTATGTGACAATTACGCCAAAAAATACTACTTGAAGTGAGAATGACTAGTGGGCCGGACTTTAACATTAAGCAAGTCACCTGTTGGATATCCTTTTACATAGGTATATTTTTTCTTCTTAAGAGAAGGAAGTATTCGCCCTTCGGTGTGGCGAACTGTTAACTTAAGCTGAGAAACACTCCGACTACATAATGTTTCCACCCCGCCATGATTTACGGCGGATATGTCGTTATTGGGATTATGCTCAGCATTTTTTATCATATAAACAATTTATTTTGTTTATATAATGTATCCTACAGTTAAAATACATCCACCATTAAAACTAAAGACTATTATTTTCTTTATCAGAGGGCAAACTTACAAAATCAGCAAGGTATCAAATACTATCTTCCACTTTATATATTTATAAGAATATGTCATATGTTGAATGTCAACACAAAACAAGCCGGGATCACTTTTCTCAATGGTGAGTTTGGATTTTTTTTTAAATTTTGAATATAATTATTATACTTAGTTAATTCTAATGATTATATTTGTAAATTATTTTGATAATTCATTTGGAAATGCTGCAGATTATGATTAAAGATTGTAGTAATTCTCAATCCCTTATTGAAAATAGATAAAATAGATTTTAATTGAAAGGACATATTGGAACTAAATAAAATCTCTTACAGATTATAATATGAAGCAAATAATTTAGCAAATAAAGTAAATTATTTTTAATGGCCATTTATAAATAGAAAGTAAAACAATAAATCGGGGATTTCTCCTTTTTTTTTTAATGTTTGCTCGATATTGATTTTGTGTTGAAAGGCCACATATCTGATATACTATGGATAATATTACCATAAATAGATCGTTTATAGCAAATTCGTAGGGTTCAATGACATCAAAATTGTTTAACCTAACATTGTACCATTCCTTAATATGATACTTAAAATAAGTCTCGTAAAGTCCACTCTCGTACACATGCCTGATATTAGCAAAAAAAGAGGGACATTGGGCAAAGATTAATGTGCTTGGGCTTTTCTTCTTTTCCTTTGAATTTTTAGAAAAGAATTATTTTCGAAGTGGCCATTAATAATAATTTTTTTAGTCATATTGGAAATTTTATTCTACCTTTTTTAGAAAAAAGCAGGCGGATTTTGTTTTTATATAACTTCTTATTATTTTTATTGACCTTTTAACAAGAAATGTAATTCCTTTATCAATTTTATGGTCCTTTTAAAAAATTCCTTCATACTTTACATATTTAAATTTTATTTAGCGTGGGGTAAAGCCAAGAGAAATACCTGGGGCCCCCTAAAGCTAACCTTGCTAATCCTCTCTTTGTGATTATTCTATAAAAATAGTACCGAATTTTAGAGTGCCCTAAATTTTTAACTACTTCCGGAACGAAGTGGAGCAAGGATTACGGCAAAAGTTACAAATCGATATCAATCAAACTTGGTATGAAGATTATATTTGATTAAAGTAAGAGGTATTTAAAATTTGATAGGTTAATGTTAAAGTAAAACACAAAACGAAAAAAATACATAATAGACTTTAACCTTGGGACGCATTAAGATACATAACTCAATTTGATTTTAGGCAGAGGTCGAGTGCCCATTCTAGTTAATAGTATTTTTTTTTTACAAAATACCTCAAATTTACCAATGGAGTTGGTTTATTAAAAGTTTACGTAACTTTCCTGCTTGAGAATAGTTTGCCATGATTATGTATTAAAGTATTTGTTATTCTTTTTCAAATTGCTATAGACGATGACGTCATTTAGAAAAGATTGTTCTATGGGACGTCATAATTTCAGGACCGATACCCCCTACCTTAATCAATCTGAGTAGAACTATGTCTTACGTCATTGTTCTATAAATATATATCTTCAATATCAGTTTTTTTTAAAGAATAAACTAAAAGATCATGTACAAATCTAAACAGAAAGAGAGATATACAAAAAAAAAAAAACTTTGAAAATATCAAGAATATCTGACAAACAAAAAAAAAAGCGAGGGAAGAGAAAAGAAGAAATATAATCTAAATTGGTATCAATAATCTAAATGATAAATCTTACATTTAAATTGAAGATCAAGATCTAAATGAATAAATAAAAGAAGAAGAAATACTAAAATGGATAGCAGCACACCGTAGTTTTATATTTTCTTTCTTTTGGAGTAACCAAAAGCATACTTTGTAACGCAATCTTACACATACATTCGTATTAGTGATGGGGTTCGGTCTGAAAATCATAGACCGGTCTGAGATTTTCATGACATTTAATGGATGGAACTCATTAGATCTTTCAAAACAGTTCGTTCTGGATCCGTCTGATTTAAAAATCATCCTGGACCGATTCTATTGTTGAATAATGTTGATGACCTCATATGTGTTTCAAAATGGTTGCCATCGACCTACAGTTACGTCATATGGAATTAAATATGTTGCATCAATCATATTTGAACTACTCATCAATAAGGTTAGTAAGGGGGAAAATGGGTCTATTGATTGAGACCAAAAAAAATGAGTGTCCACAGAGTTGGGACACTAAGCTTGTAGTAGGATTTAATTACAATTCCATACTTATTATTTTTAAGTATGAGGTGTCATTACACTCAAAACAATAGCTGAAAAAATATGTTTGCTTTAATCTCATGTCATTAAGTGTAATATTGTCGGAGCAAAACAAAAATATAACGCCTGTGCAATCTCCTCCGCGCCAGGGATAGTTACACTAAGGCTGCAAATACTATTGGCATCTCCATCCAGACTACTTCCAACATCAAGAAAACCATAACAGCCCCATAAAGCCAAATAAAACCCAAACTTTTATAGATAGTATATGGTTAACTTCCTCTAGCCATGACCTCAATCCTCTTGACTTTGCGGTGTAGGGTGTCTTGAAGAAGAATGTCGGCCACACCTGCCATATAAATTTTGACTCGCTTTCAGCTTCTATGATGACAACGTGGTAGGCTATGGACAACGCTTTCATCGTCAAGAGCTGCCAATCTGTTCCGCGGGGTGTATTGGCTGTTATCGCAAATTGGTTTTGAGTTGTCTTTACCTATTATAATAAAAATCACGTTTCTCTTCAATTAGTCTTGCTACTTCAAGTTTTGAGTCTCGAGTCTGTACTTTAAGACTGAAAAAATAGGTCCACGATTTGAAAACGATAAGTTTTGGTTTACAGTCTGAGATTGTGTTCTGGACGGAAATATTGGTTCAAATCAGTGAGGAAAAAATGGCTTAAGACCGAAGGGAAAATAAAATTCATTATAGGACCAAGTCTCATCACTAATTTATACATGTGTACATTGTAAACTCAATCCTGCTCTGAATTGCCTTTGAAAATGTTCTTATCACACTCTCCCTCATGTTTTTATTTTTGAAAAAAAAAAAATATATATATATATATATATAAATATCGAGGAGTGGAAATGAGTGATAATTATATCGATAAGGAACATTGGTGGAAGATGATCTCTTTTTTTCCCTCCTTCATATCTTATGTATGTATGTAGTAACAAACAGGGACATATGACTGAATGAATGTCTGCATGAGCTGATAAGGAAAGGAAAATTGATAACAGATTTAACCATGTTGGTTTTAAAATTGAGAGAGAGAGGGAGTCAGGAAATCGATGGTTATCGTAAACGAAATTCTTCTTCGTTTTAAATCTGCTTATTTGATCAGGATCAATACGGACGGGATTAGGAGTCTGTGTGTAAGATAGAAAACAATAAGAGAAAGAAAGAAAAAAGTTAATGTAACGATCATAACCTCGGATGATCTACAATCTCATTTCTCAAACGATTTATGCACACAGACGGTTTGTAGGATCTGATGGATAAGGTAGGGGTTAACCTACATTAGTGTTGTTCGATACACCAGCAATATAGTTTGTACCGGGGTACTCACGCATTAAAAATAGTAGTACACTAAATTGGCATTGAAAACTATTCTTGAAGTGAGTGTTATCAAGCCATTAAACATGATGAATTACTCCAAAATGTATTTGCTATAAAATTGTCCTTCATAATGTTCCTTTCATTTGGTCCGTAGTTATTGGGATTTTCTTGAGAAAAACACAATTTAACAATTAGAAATGGAAAAACGGGTAGTGAGTTGATTTTTTTTTCATCTACATATATGTGCATCATTTCATAAGTCGTATTGGGGTTATCAGCTCATATTTGTTTATAATTATGATTTTATTACTCCCAGCACAAAATGCAACACTAAGTCTTGAAGGTTTGACTCATTATAACAGTAATTCAATTTTCATCAATACATAAAATCAACTCAAAAGATTGTATGCTAATTAACTCACGAGGCAATAGAAAGCACAAGTGAACGGTGGAGAACAGAACTATTTTGGTACAAGTCATTGGCCAAATATAGAGTGACGAAGACTTTATTGAAGAGTTTGTTGTCAACTCGAGAGGGTGTCAGCTGTTGTCGGGGTATTTATGCTATAATGATCCATATAAAAAATTATCTTTTTTTCCCCAAAGAATATATAAATATTAACATCATAAAAGGGGGTCGTACAACAGTTGACCTCAAGTAAACTATACTTATCCATGTTACAAATCTACCACCAACGAATGTCGATTAAATATTTTTCTTCACTTATCGAAATTTTGGGAATAAATCCTTTTTTTTAATATCAAATGCCCATTTTCATTGAAAAAATACATTGAATATTGAAATATGATCGGGAAAAAAAAAATTGATTTATTATAAGTATTAATCCGTTCATTATTATCCAAGGCGAAAATGTATAGTGCCAATCCTTTTGACATAGTTGAATATATTTATGTGATGACTACCTATACTTACATTTGCAAAACACAGTATTTCTATAAAAATAGCTATAATTTATGGGTCTTATAGTCCAATCCTATAATGAAAATAATATTACTGCATATTTACAAATTCGAGGACAATCATTCGGAGATAAAGGTGTGACAAAGCTCTACATCGAAACTTGGATAAAAATATATCGACGCTAATTCAATATCTATTTGATTAATATCACACATGTATTTGTTCAAATATTTAGATATTCGTGCTATAAAATATGATCAAACTTAATTTAAGCTTTGTGACTCATCTCATAAAATCATTAAAAGAATCGTCGAGTCATACAAAAAAAGACATATGATGAAATCCCACTTGTACTAATTTCCTTTTTTTTTTTTTCAAATTGCATTTGGACAATATAAACAAAACTCTTGATTATGCCACGTTTGCAAATATTTTAGAAAAATGATAGCAGGATAAATGAAAATAAATTAGAATAGTAATTGAATATTTTATAGATGGAAAATGCTCTCCTTTTTATGACAAACCATGTGCAACTATTTCTGTTCATTTTATTAGTAGAGTGTCAATGACTAGAAACAATTAATTAAATTAAAAAATTGTGTAATGAATGTCTTTCAGAGTTAATTATTCTGACGACATAAAATAAATAGATCAACCGTTAAAGAGTTTATTATTCCTTAAATCATGGATTATTTGATTGTTTTCATTCGGTTCCCTTATTCTTTTCAACAAAAAATCAGGCCAAAAATTATCTAGTAGTTAGTCAATCACACCAATTGCTATTTATATCTTAATTACAAATATACTATCATAGTCATATCATTATTCCACAACTTTTAAATTGAATTACATATATATATAATATTTCTACTATTATATAATGTTATAGTGGTATGTATGTCCGCTTATAAAAACGCATAACCAGTGTATTTATTTCGCAAGAGGAGAAAAATACAGACTTTAGATATAAAATAAAAGTTGTTCAGAATTTTAAGTTACATACAATGAGTAATGTTTCATTCTGATCAGACTAGATATCTGGGATCTACAGGGCAATTTGTACACTACTACCATATATTTTCCAATAGGAATTTAAATTCTTGTGTGAATGAATACACAATTAAAAGAAATTTAAAACTATTTCGGATCTACAGAATAATTATTTCCCATTCCTTCACTTTTCAGTTTAAATATCATTATACTTTACTCTTTCTTATTTGAGATTTTTTTAAATCTATTTGTTTACTTTATTTTATAAACTGGGTGGGGATTTTAAATTAAGAAGATTTAAGGTCAATATATATATTTTTCTTTGACTTGTAGGGATCTATAGTGAAGTAAATCACTCAAAACAATCACCTTTAGCTTCAAACATAGCCTCAGACTTGGGCCTGAACCAAAAATAGGCATTGATGATGAACTCCTAGTCAATGTTGCTCACTACCTCGAGAATGGAAGCCTGCAAAGAGGCAACAAACGTCACACACATAGTAATCTAAAGGGTTCAGATCCCACAAGTTAGAACCCCACATTTCCTATGCCCAAAACATAAAGGTCTTAAAAAGGTTGGGGTTTCCGAAAATATCCGATTCCAATTACTCGATTTGAACAAATTGGACCATTTTAAAATTCTAGCATGACAAACCATCTGTTAGCATCAATTTAAGCTCTCTATCATCATTATGAGTAAAGTTATTTGTGTCCTTGTACTTTCCCCGGAGCAGAGGCACACAATAATGGGCGTACGGCGTTTGTATTATTTTTCTTATACAGTTTTGCCAGCTGAACCTTATGATTACACTTTCATAAAGATTTCAGCAATGCCAAAGTTATTGAGCTTTAAACTTGTTCCATGTTTAAAATCCCCACCTTGTACATATTATTTTACTGTCGATATTTAAAAAAAAGTATTGTACTAGAAATAAATTGATAAAGATTAAATAGGCAGATAGCTTTTTAAAGATGTTTGTCCTTTGTTTAGATATATAATTGTAAAATTAAATGTATTTATATGATCTGTACATTTTTCGATTTTTTTACACAGTGTAACTTGTACATGGAAATTGTACAAGTTGTAATTAAAAAAATGAGATGAATAATTTTTAATGAAGGATTTTCAGTACTTGGTACTTGGGATGAAGATAATACATTAATCAAATATTCTTTGGATGATCCACATATTATAGTTATAATTTTTGACTAGTTTTATATAAATTTTTAAAGTATTAGTATTATGTGCCACATTATAACGTTCAAATGCCCAGGGTTATTTTACTCATAATTTGTACAAGTTGTTTATACAAGTTGCAACTTGTACAGAACTGGGAACTTGTACAAAATATATTTATATTGAATATAACTTCTAGAAATGAATTAAATCAGTGGAAAAAAACCCAGTTGCAACAGTTTTCTTATAAACTCTTATTATTTATTTTCAAGTCATTGTTGTAAAAAAAAAAATTCTTCAAAATGAATGATAAAATAGTTCCCGCTCACCTTTGTTTAAATTTTGTTCAAAATTACATAATATATTATACACTTTCACTCATGTTATTTGAAATAAAGAGACCACGCATTTTTTCCCTTAAAAATTATTAAAAAAACCAGCTGACGCTAAATAAGGTAATTGAATTAGTAATACAATATTTAGAGATTTTTGGAATAACTATATATTGTTGCTTATACAGTTCTCGGAATTCTAGCAATTTTGGCATTTCTTGCCAAAATAAAAACATAGTAACTCTTCGTGACCACATTTTGGTTGAAACCCCTTACTGAAATCACTCAACGTGGTAATCATTTTTACTATTCTTGTCTTCCTCTCACGCTCAACAAACGTATCCTCTATATATATTGCATTATGTATTAACTTGTAAATTATAAGTAATGTCGGTATGCAAAAAAAAAATCCATTGAAAACTCACACGGTAACCCTGACAATTATAATAATGTTTTTCAGGAAGCTTAGCTTTGCTCTCATGATGCTTTATAAGATTAGCTAAAGTCAGCCGTGACAATAAAGGAAAGACATACAAATCCAACACTATAATTGGCTAGGACATAGGCAGAAATTAATACGTTGTCAATTCTTAATTCGACTCTGAGTCGAACAAAAGCTTACGCTAAGAGCATTGAATTCTATAGACTAGGAATATTGCCCCATAATTTTGTAATTTTCACATGAGGATAATATAAGAAGAAGTGATTTTTAGAAATATATGTGTCAATCTCATTCTTTTAGAACAGGAAATGAAGAAAAAAAGCCAAGTTGCACAGGTGAATCTGTAGAATTATATATATATATTTTCTTTGGAGAGGGGAGGGCTTGTGTTTTGGAATTACTTTAAAAAAATCCAAAATCGAAAGATATTCAAAAGAATTCAATTTTTTGTCTCTGCTGCATTGTTTACCCGAATGACCTTTTTTTAAGAAGTTAAATAACTAAAAAAAATGAACTCCTTCTTTCACGTTAACTGTTTTTATCCTAACCCAAAAACATTCTTATAAAAAGCAGAAATTCCTTTTTTGGGGGGAGGGGTACTACAGTACCTTTAGTCCACCCCCTGCAGACCCCCCTGCTGCATGATTGATTATTCCATGTGCTTAAAATGTAATTGCTAACATACAGCCACCAAACAAAGTATCAGTTTTTGCTCTGTTATTTTTGAGCACACAGACTAAATTGTATTAATATATTGTTTGGTTCTCAAGAATCAAATAAAATTAATAACCTGTACTGTTGTTAGCCCCTTTTGGTGGGGTTCTAGCCCCACCAAAAGTTTCAGAAGCCCCCCCAATTTTTATCATATCTTATATATTTATATGTTCTTTTTTTAGTATGAGAGGTTCTGTGATACAAACTCTCATTTTGTTGTTATCACATATGAATTCTTAAATAGTCGAACAGATCAGTCTGAAATTTAGCAAGTAGACGTATAAAATAACCAAGTATGTTCCTATCATTTTTTTCCATGCCTTTGAGGTCATTAACAGCCTCTTTTTGACCTAAATAACATTTCATTTCCTTTTTTTTCTTTCTCTCCTTCTTTCTGTCTCTCCCCTCTTATCTTCTCCAATTGTCTCTTTCTACATCCCTCTCTCTCTCTCTCTCCTATACCTTATTCCTTCCCTCTTTGTTTCTATTCTCCTCTATTTAGCCCTGCAACGTGGCACCATCTACCAGTATATATATAAATTAGTCTCTTTTATATAAGTAATTATGTAACTTTGGTAATTTTTGATGAAAGCTAGCAACAGCCCTGATGATCACAGCTTTGAAAAAATATATAAAAAGAAACAGGCTTGTGAACGGAACACCAAATTAAAATTCCTTCCATTGAACGTGCGTTCAATTAAAATTCAACAAATCAAAATTTATATTTTTTTATTACTTTTTTCAATATGATTGAAAAGGCTGATTAAGCAAAGATGCACGTTTGGGAGATCTATTTTGGGGCAGTGGCACAGAGGAAGGGCTAAAGGGGCACTTTTTACAGGCTCTTATCGAACATCCCTCTCATTTACCACCATGGCCTCGAGCTTGGCCCTAAAGGCAGCACACACCTTGACAAATGTGGGCCTTGGACATGAACGAACACTGTCTCTCGGCAATGGTATTTAGTGTTTCGCTGCTGGGACAGAGGACGAAAAAGGCCCTACTTTTGACATAGCCCCATATACCATAATCGAGCGAATTTATGTCGGGCGTAAATCGTTGACCGGCGGAACCTTATTAACCCCCAAAGGGAGGTAGCAGTCGTTTTCTTGACTATTCCACGATTCAATTTTTTTTTTGTCTGTGCTGTGTGGCAAATTAAATAGCATATACTTTGCCTTTTTGGCCTCTATCTCAGTAAGGAATGAACTCATTTTACTCGATTATAGCTCATTTTAACACTGAAATTCTCCAAATTATTGTATTAAAAAATCTTGAAACCTAGCTCTCAAATGAGGCCTCCACGCCAATATCAAAGTAGAAGTCGCGATATGCTGTCGTAAAGTGTAGATGTAAACTCCCTTATGATTAGAATGCGGAATAGAAATAATGGGTGAACGCTGAATGCAGAAAAGAAACGGAACCCATACAAGCCTGAAAAAAAAAACAATTATCAAAATGCCAACTACTAAATATATTTAACTGGAGTTTATGTTTATAACTTACTACTCTAAGTATACATATTATGATATGAGTGGCATTCTCGGCAAAAAATATAAAATAAAGACACTAACTTAAAGACTAATTTTTACAAATATACATATATACCTAAATATTTTAGGGAACAATTATAATTTTAAACTATTGTATATACATTTGTCATGGAGACCACTGTTGCTATGTACAATATATTTTTATTGTTTTGTAGATGTAGTTAATATATATTCACTCATATCAGATATATACAGATATTTGTATTTGATAAAATGATAGATACGATAAGACAGGAGAATGAAGGTAGATAAAAATATTACTGGTGCCACAGATATGTATGTACTCTAAAGTAATGTATCTATTTTTAAAAACGAATAGACACATATGTAAACTATGATACGTCAGAAGATAGAAATATGAAATCAATGTATCCATAAATTATTTTGAATAGTATTAGAGTGGATATAAAGCTTTCTAATACAACACATGGACTGAATAGTCCCAGGCTTAATAAAGCCAAACACGTAATTTTTTCTTTCAATATTGGCTTTCTTAAATTTTTTTATTTTTATTTCCATTTTCAAGCGGTATTCCCATAACATTTTTCAAGCCATTGCTTAGCTTGAGCGGTATTTTTCCTATTAATATGCTGTGTAAAATTAAGACACAAAATTATTTTTGATTCATTGTTTTAGAAATAACAAAATTAGCGTGACACTTAGCACAATAACTCACAAACTTTCGTGAACAGATTGCCGGGAAACTTTGACAGCTGTCGTATGAAAGTATGTAATAATTTAAATTGAGGTAATTTAAAAAAAAAATCTATATATGTGTGAGCCTTGGGACTTTACAGCCATGTGTTATAATACACATAAATTTTGCATTATATATATTTTGGAAATGTTTACAACCTTTCAAGACATTTTTGGCGTGGAAAAATTCCTTTTATTTGGAGAAAAAAATATTTGGGCTCAAAATTTGCCATTTTGAGCCTTTTGTACCACCCCTAATATGATGTTATGTTTATAGATGGGATTTGTGTGAGAATGCATTAAGAAGGTTGGATATTACTGACTTTAAACCTTTGTTAATATGAGCTGCCAGAATATGAATTACTCCTATAAAAAAGAAAACCTTTTACATTTATAATTGCCTTTCTCCAGAGAAAGTGTTATGACTTTTTTCAAGTCAATATATATTTATTTTATTATGCATTTTTAAATCCATTTACACCTAAGATAGGCAAGAATTCTTCTTTTAGAGTTAGATTGTTAGCACGCCCACGACTTATTAAATAATGAAAAAAAAAAAAGAAGAAAGAGCACACGCAACTACCGTTTTTCCTTTTCTAATTGATATACTAAGTTTTTTTCTTAACAAGGATCCCTTTTTTATTTATGAGTAACACGTTATACTTTTTAGTATTTGTTTTAACAGAAAAATATTTAGAATGATCTGCGATCTTCTTTCTTTTCTACAACTTTCACACTTCCACTAGGGTTAAATTTTGCTATGTTTTGTTTAATATTGTATGAATCATAATCTACTGTTATTCTAGGGGGAAATCTAACCCTGAGAACTTGCAGAGTATTTTTGAGGAGAGCAGCTTATGATGTTAAATCAGATTAGCTGCAGACAATTGTGAAAGGAAGGAAACTAACAAAAACTAATCCACATTTATAACATGGACATAAATAGAAATTAGTACAATGTTGATCCTCAATTCTACTCCAAGTCTAGCATCAATTCACAATTACATATGGATAAGGATCACACTTATGTGGATCCTAAATTAAGTTCTCAATTCAACGAAATCTTACACCTATAAATCCAATAGAAATCATCATTATTTTTCCCTGTCATTCTATCGCCGTTACTAAAATTGTTCTCATGGGCTTTTTGATTAATTTTGGGATTTGACAAAATATATTTTTAAGCAAAATAAATTAATTTAACAATTAGATGCAATTTTTTTTTTTAGATTGCTAAATTTCCCCTCCACACCCTCCTACACCCGTAGTCACGTCAAGTCGTTCATGAGCACAACATAGATAAATATAGATTGCTTAAGGACGCTGTTGTCGTAGAATTTCATGTCAGCTATTGTGGGGGGGGGGCAGTAAGTCAATCAAATGGATTATTATAGGAAAGAAAACATGAAGTGATCATACAATACAATAACATTAATTATGACGTACATATAGGTTATGACGTATTATAATTTTGAATGAAGAGTATATTAAGGTGTCCCCCAAAAAAAAAAAAATGGTTTAGTATCATGAAATCTGTGCTTCTTTATTATTAGGTTTTTTAATATTTAACTAACATAACAAACATCATATGGATATCTTAAAAATTCAAGCCCTGGAGGTTTAAAGATTTGGTGGATTTTGAAGGGATAAACTGCTATAAATTATATGGTTACATCACATGAAAACTTTATATTTAACTGAATATGACTAATTATATGCATTATATTATTTTGTTTGACCTATACTTTCATGATAATATGATTTTTGTTATGTTAGTTATATATTACAAAAACCTCATAATAAAACAGCACAGGTTTCATGATACCAAACCATGTTTATTTTATTTTTTTGGGACACCTTACTTTATATAGATGTTATGTTTAAGAATTTGGATAAAAGTTTTTTAAAATTCGAAGTAATTTTACAAGTATTTTAGCCCATATTGTATGCAACTCCAATTACGTATGTTTAATACAGACATACGTAACTACAAATGACCTTATATGAGACATACATTTGATTCAAGAGGGAAAAATCAAAAGGATGATAAAGAAAAAAACTTTGAATGTAAATCAGACTCTGTCAGAAAAAGACATCAAATATTTATTTCTTGATTGAGTTGTGTTTCACTGAGTGTGTTTTTTTATTATTATCATTATTATTTTTTTACACTTTATGACTTTTTTGGTTCTTGGATGAAAAATATTATCAAAGTTTTTATATATCTATATTTCAAAAGAATAGATTTATCATATCAAAATATAGCTCAAATAAAAGATTTAGTCTGGAAAAAACATAAAAACAGGTATAATCATAAAATACATATCAACATAAAAATATCCGCCTACCCATAAAATGACCAAATTCAATTTATTTCTACTTTATTTTTTTTTTTAATCTTCAAAAAAAGAAAAGAAAAAATATATTGAATGATTGCAAACATAATTCTAGACTCAATCAAAATAAGTTTTTAGAACATCATTTACAGCTCATTGTGTTTATCAATCATTTCTCCTCTAAAAAAAATACAACTAAGTTGGGCATTTGGTAGACCGTAAACCACCGCTTATGCTCATTTTTCTCAAACAAAATATCATTTTTTCTCCAAGAGTCAAAAATGTGCAAAATTAAACATGTTGAATTTAATGAAATTTAATAACTACACTACAATGTGCAACGAAATTTCTTTGATCAAAAGATTAATTCAGCTCTGTATTTCAATTTTTTTGAAAGTGAGGGTCAATTATTTGTCCTTGACCTATTGCGTGACTTTGACTTGTAATCTTGACCTTGGATTTTTTGCTATATGAAACATCTTTATTAAACCTAAATAATGACAATAATTTGAGCTCTGTACCTTAATAATTATACATAAATTTTTGGTTGATTATGTATTTTTAAAGTTTTGTGATACTTTGACCTTGACCTCTAGAAATTGAATGGCGACTTACTGTGACAATAGATAATTTTCTTATCAAGTTAAATCATTGATTCATTTCATTTTGATGATGCTTGAAAGGTTGGCTCAAATCAGTATTTACTTTGCTAACATAAAATATACCAGGTATTTTGTTATCAGCTTTCAAAGTTTGGATATCTTTGTTGAATATTTTTCCTTTTCATAGGGACATGTGATCCTTGTGTAGTGTAAGTTTCTTGTCCAATGACAAAAAAAACCTTGAAATTTTAAAGTTGGAGAACATTTGCACCACCTCAGTTTGTTTGATAGTGGTCTTGTTGTCTCACTAATGGGGAACATGTGGAACATACTCTAAATTAATAAATGTGTGATCAAATACATAGAATACTGTATACACATAGGTTTCTTTATTAATATGTATGTGTGTGTTTAATATTTAAAAAGTATGACATTTTGAAATGTATCATGAAAGGAATCTCTGTTTTTTTGCGTTATATCATTTATGTTTTGTTCCCTGTTAAAACACTTCATTGATAAAAAAAAATGAATTATTTTCTATTTTTTTGGCAGTTAGATTTTTTTATCTTTTTGGGTGAAAGAGGGTAAAATTGATAAGAATAATATATATACAATGATTTACTTTCTGTTATAGATTTTTTTTAACAGCGACAAGAATCTTTTTTGAAAAAATAAAAAAAGTTCTTGCTGTATATACCCACTACCTATGTTGTAATATGTTTGTGTGCAGACGATATTTTCTTCTCTTACTTTTGCTCCAGTTGTTACAAATGAACAAACATACAACACATCGTTACTTTTATTGTATTGCACAACTTTTTGTATATACATTTTATAGGAAACCAGAATGGGGACTCAGTAGCGGGCAAAACCTCCGCCTATAATAAAATTGAGTGACGTATCTCAATTTGTTCCAAAGTTATGGTTGATTATACATTCCCCCCTTCCCCCTAAATTTAATAGTCTCTTACAGTGGCCATATATAACTCTGTTTCAGGCCTTATTTTGGTTGTTCTTCCAATTTTTATAATCAAATGAATTATATACCTACATAAAAATATAATAAGTTTGTATTTTATTGTATTATAATGAAAATAAGAATACTTCTTTCAAGATATTTGCAATAATCATAATACATATTTCATAAATCTAATTTCGCTGAATAAACAATCGACATTTTTAGGACTAGTTCAAAGGATCAACAGATAAGGATTGGCCCCAAGGACCGATAGGACCGGTCCAAAGACTAGATTGGACCTAATAAATCAGGTCTGGCACCAGACTTAACTTATATAATCTGTGTACCAGGTTTGATTATATTCAATCAGTAAATTTTGCTGTAATTCTAATGACTAATAAACAAACTGGGCCAAAAACATAACCATCTCGTTCAACTTTGTTGGTGGAGGTAAAAAGATGAAACATCCGTTGTCAGTTAGACAATTATTCTCCATTATAGAATTAATATTTAATAAAAATTTTAAAAACAGTGGCACACTAGAGACCAATGGACCATTGCCCCCTTCCCTTTCTATACCTGTTTTAGATATCACAAAAAAAAAAAAATCCACTTGTTATGATTAATATAGTTTTTGGGAAAAAAATATTTAATTTATCTTTTACAAAAATTATGTTATTCGTTCAAATTTTGTCCTTTTTTAAAAAATAATTTTAGTCTCACAGGAGATGGGAAGAAAGGCAAGGATCGGAAGGAACCTACTCTCCATTTAAAAAGCGGATACATGTTAACAGGGCTGCAGAGTCAGAAACTTATTTATTAACGAAGGTTTTCTTTGAGTGCTCCTAATTTTTTACCTAAATGCTTATAAATTATAGGTATTAATTACTCTCAATTTATGAAACTTGAGCGATAGTTCATTTAAATGTTTACTTTACAAATGTCAAACATGTTCTGCAGTCTATACAATCACAATTTCCGAACATATTTAAAGGCTAATATATTATGTTGCATAGAGCATAGCCACTATCCATGCTAGTTCATTACTTAGTCTTGTGAATAGTCAATGTCATTAGGGTAAAGAGTAACATTATAGTGAGAGGTAATTTTTGATAGTTGTTCCTTTGTTACATGTGCATAAATAATTTTCAGACCTTATGAATGTATTGGAAATCAATAGATTTGGATCCATTGCATTTGTTGTTTATCTTGTTGAATATCTTATATTCCAAATATTTTCTTTATACTTAGCACAATTATTTATTACATATAACTAATTAATAACTATAGTTATAAGTTAGATCGATATTTATAGTATCTGGGCTCCATTGACTCAATTGTACTTATATAGTCTATAAAATATATTATAAAAAGTTATGGGTAAAAGTTGGTGACATTCAATATACTGGAATTGGAGTCGGAGTCGGGCATATCATTTAGCGACTCTACAGCCCTCTTGCAAGTAAGACGAATGGTCAAATGCAAGATTTATGTAAAAGAAGTAAAATTCCATTTAAATGCATATATTGTCGCGAATAAAAGGAAGAATATAAAGCTATTAAAATGAATCATCTACTTTTTGTGCCTTGGCGATTGAAAGTTTAGAGTAACTCTTCTCCCCATATCTGTTTGTACAACAATTACTTATCAGAGTGGAGGGCATGGTACGAAAAAATAGAACACCAGAATCATGCAGGGCAATTTGCAACTGTCAACGGCGTCACGTCACTCAAAAAGTTGAAAATATAAGACTTGAAAGCAAAAATACAGACATTCATGTACGTAGTAAGAAAAAATAAATTAGTAATACCTCCAGGGAGGGAGGAAATGATCAAAATATCAACGATGAGGGGTTGATGAGGATGGAATAATTATTCAATATACTAGCACGAACAGGCTATCTTAAGGATAGGCAATAAATAATTAAGAGATTTTATTTATATTAGCTCATATTTGTTAAAATTCGCAACTAAAACGATTTACTATAAACTATAAATATATAATAGGTAGATGTCTATTGTTAATCCTCCTTGTATACAAGAGTTTTTATTGTTTCTGTCCATTTGATGCAAATATAATCAAAACTGCACCCCTTTTGATGCTGTTCAAAATGCAACATATAATTGACCTTTACCAAAATACTAATTTTGGTAAATACAAAGCAACTTTTTCAAATTATTGGTCTTGTGATTTATTTATTTTCATTACGAACTTGTCATGTTCCTTCTTCAACCATAATGAAGATTGAAGATGCATACTAAGACGAACTCGCTCATCTTCTTCCTAATTTCCCTATTTAATTCGCATTTAATACACGTTATCCCTTTTCTGTTATTACAATAATTCGTTTCTTGGATTTTTTATTTTTTTGTGCATTTTCGAATCAACAACCCATACCTTAAAAAAAACTTTGAAACACGGGGCATGGTCACTGTCTTATGAAAAAAAATCCACTTATTAGCAAAAAATCAAACTTGCCCTCCATAGCCCAGCAATTTCGTCTGATCAGAATTAAACATAGCCTTACGCACGTATCTCAAATTGTCTAAAGTATGTATTTATCTCTGTTTTTGAAATAAATGCGGTTGTATCATTGTTTGTCTAACTGGAAAATACATCACACACATCCATAAATTATTTTAATACTATGTAGGATATAAAGAACTAAAAGGGCAGTGCGTCTGCTGCATGAAACGCCGGAGCAACACACAATAATGCAACAATAAATTGTCTGAAATTTGTTTAAAAACTTTTTTTTTCTTTGTAATTTTTCATATAGTGATCATATAAACATTTTTATTTCATAATCATTGTTCAATAATCTATGACATTGTTTTTGATTATTGTCTAAAAAGTACCGACTTTAATTTAAATTGTTTATTTTACTTAAATAAATTTAATAAAAAAAAATAATATTTTTTTAAGGAGTGTACTCTACAATAATACTTTTCTGTCAGAGTCTATGTCATATGGATTTGAATTTTTCAAGAAGATTCAACTTTGTCCTGTAAGGAAGTTTGAAACTTGTATAATATTTTAAGTTCATTTGTTTTTTTAGTTTGTTATAGCGCCTTTTAACTCATTTAAATATGCAAATATAAATTTGGAATAAAGGCACAAAAAAACTCCCAAAAATAAAATAAAAAATCTATACAAGATTGGCAAAAAAGTTCAACACTAGTTTCATCACTTAAAGACTTGTGTATGATAATTAGGTTTTCCAATATTACATAGTTAATAAATATTACTTTTTTATCACTTAATTATTAGCCATGGTTAATAAGCTCCCAGAAATGGTGTTCAAATAACTCATAATAGGTAAAAACAACTGCTCAAATGGTCACAACAACGGGGGTAGTTGCATTGGGTGTAGCATTATCATTAGAAATTGTGTGTATCCTTCATGATACTAGTATGTTGTTATACAAGCATAAATAACCGGGAAAAATCTTATTTGATGCTTTTAATAAGGAGTAATATCGCCGGACATTACCACATAATTATCTTTTGAGCTAAATCTTTACGATGACATGTTAGAAAACTACATTATGTCAAGAATGGTTGCCTAAATTGTCTTATGAGTTATAAAGGAGTCTTATTTTTATATCTAAGATAAGTCATTAAGGTTTAAAAGTTCACAACATGGATTAACTTATCTTTTTTTTGATAAATATGAAATAAATCAAAGTAGAATTCTAAAAACTGTTTGTACTAAAATTGGCAGAAGAAATGTGTTTAATTCCATCATTTTTTTTATTAGTATATTTATTGTCTAATTTTATGATTTTGACATTTACTTTATATCAATAATTATTTAAATCATACCCCTACCCTATCTCGCAAATATGTGTTCCGAGGCTGTTGTCGAGAGTATTATAACTAGAACTAATTCAACCAATCACGTTGAGAAAACTGATAAGGGTAAAGTAAGCAGAAATAACGACAGCTTACAAAAAAAATTCTGTATATTTTTGTGTCAGTGATATAACATATAGACTTACTTACTATCTTCTGAAACCATTTTTGCAGGGATTTTAAGATTAAAGGAATGTCCAAATGGTAATGCACATATTGTGGGTAGTCAGGAATTCTTTCATTAAACAAGTGTAGAGCATGTGGGATATACACTAATGTTCAAAAATCATGCGGAACCATTCTCATGTAAGATCCCTTTCTTTATAATTGTGACTGCCTCTTTCATCTAACAAAATCGTTCGAACTATGGGACAGTATCTTGTCACTTGATAAAAATTTTCAATTTTTTTTATAATAATTAATATGTTCTGTGCTTTATATTTAACTGCATCAAACTCTGTGAATTTTGCTGTATCTATCAACTATTCTATAGTGTACGTACCAAGGTACTTATATTGTAGTTTTTAATTTGAACTTATGTATTGTGGTAAACAGTCAACTTACAAAAAAAAAAGATATATTTTCATGAATACAATAAATCAAGGCTTATTGTTACAACTCCTAGTTCTTTTATTTATGAAAACAAAATATATATTGCCATCAATCGACAATAAATAACATTTGAAGTCCTGATTTAAAATTTTGCTTTTCTCAATATTTACACATAAATAATAATATTTAAATATTTAATAGTGCTTTAAAAGTTTCAACGTCCTTTTTCCCTTCATTAATATTCAAATATAATTTTGAGACAAGCTGTCAATTCTTATATTTGCAACCTTAAATTTACTAATTTTGAGACTAAAATAAAAAGATTTTGACCTCTTTTATACAAGAAAAAAAATAATAATGAATGAATTACAACTGTTTATCCACATAGCCAAATATGTTAGAGGTGGGCAGCTTTTTTCTCTTTCTTAAAAACCTCGTAAAATTACCTTAATCCATGTGCAAGTCTTTTAATTAATTATACCTATATGTAGTTTAAAAAATTTGTAACAATAAAAAAAACAATATTAGATAAAGGTTTTTAGGTGAAAACAGCTGTTGACCTGTAAAATAGAGTTTGTTGATAAGCCAATATAAATGGAAGTTTGATAAAATAATTGTCATGTAAAATTTCCTTACGAAATACTTAATAATACAATTGAACTTTATTTTAAAGCAGGTTAAGGTATTGGTTTTTTATCGTAATACGTTGTAGATTTCTAATAAAAGAAAAGTTTTTTAACTCGTTAACCTTTCGTTAATTCCCTGGGTGGTTTATTTACCCCCACAACTCCTATATCCTAGTAATATTATGTAGGTATTATATAGTTGCTCCACATTCTACATACATTCTTAATTTAAAATATACTTTCTATATTGTTTTGTTTTGTGGGATGATACTTTATTAATTTATGACCTTTAACAAATTCTGGACTATATAAACGAGGAGTTAAAAAACATTCTTTATGCGCTATTATTATTTATATAACCTAGTGATGAAAATCTTTTGTATTTTGGGATGAAAATTAATATGAGAACCCTGACCTTTTGAATAATGTTTAGGGGGAGATTCGTGTAGCTGTCATTGCTTTCATTAGAACAGCTACAATAAGCTGTGACGAGGGAGGAGGAGGATAAGGGAAAGAAATAGGATATTGTCAAGTATTAATTGGATGTCGATCCTCAATTCTACTCTAATTCCAACAAGGGCTTACAAATATAACTCTGTAGCAAACACTTATAGTTACTATATAGTGACTTTTCTTTTGTATGTCATATCTTTATTCCACATAGTAAATTGACGGTACAAATAAATATTTATATACATTTTCAATACTTTGTAATCAATGTTTAGTTTTTCAAAAAGTTATGATAAAAAGTGCAATCTAACTTACTTTATGTTGGATTTTTTTAAATTTTTTTAGTTGTTAATTATTTGATATATTTTTGAACATGCTAAGTAGCTACATAAATAGATTTAGTTAAAGTTGAACGTATGGATTTTTCGGATTTAAACATTGCATCCGGTATATCCGTTTATCTTCATTCATATTTGCATGTATGAATTAATAAAATCATTTAAAAAGCATTATAATAAAGAAAGAGCAAGTGAAACAAAACAGATATACTTGAAATATTAGAAACGTTTCCACTTCCTCAAAGAGTTGATGTTGAGTCTTCTTGCAAAATCTCCTTTCCCAATCCATATTTCAAGGACTCTCACTTGAAATTATTATTATCGAGTAAAGTCCATGGATATCTTTTATTTTCTTGTTCTTTTTACTTACAAGTATCAGCTTTTTTTTAAATGCAGAGATGCTTTCTCCTCGTAGATCGTAGTTTCTCTTCATCTCGTGTGGCCCTAAAAACCTTCGACGCCAACACCCTAACTTTGTCAGTTTTGATGTACTCAGAAACAACATGTGATTGAGTATCTATTTGTTTGCATCCAATGGAGTTTTTCAGCGTCTTCCCAGAAAAATAGTTACAAAAAAGCATTCTATTGTTTATGTAGAATTGGACGATTATAAACTCCATGTCCCTAATATTTATAACGATTTATATATAGCTTCGTCATTGTTATTTTCTGCTCACATTATCTACTTAATTGTAAAAAATATAAATATATTAATTCTTACTATTAAAGGTTATGTGCCCAACTTTGGATCGATAAAACATCTTAATCAATTGGAAGATATTAGATAGAGACTCATAGAGAATGTGTGGAATTGAATCTAACCAAAAATTGTGTAACTTTGTCACTCCCGGCATTAAATCACAAGTCAATATATGAAAAAGTGGAACATGACTACATATTGTGGTCATGAAAAATTAATTGCAAACATTATTTCAGGTTCAGTCCACTCAACATATAGTGAGCTTTTGAATGATAATTCAAATACCAACTGTGTATAAGGATTGCTTGAAATTAACAACTTTTAGTATTAAATGTAGTTCAAAACTTTCTTAGTATGCATTGTTATGTAATGGTTGAATTAAACATAAGTATCTTAAAACTAATACTTTATTGATATTGAAATAGAATCGATAACAAATACAAGAGAATGAATTTAATTTAACAATTGGACCATGCAATAATGATCTTTCTCTTTCCATATGTATGATGCTGCTGGTATCATTTGTGTCCTAAAATGGATTTGCTCTCAATAAAGGCATCGGAAGAGTTGACGATGTGGATCTTTGATGTTACAATATTACATTTTCCATTCCTCTTAAATATTGAAATAATACTTGCCTCTTAATTACAAAATTATCATCGTCGTGAATTGCATTTAACGTCAAATAACAATTGTTTCGTCAACATAAGAACCAAAAAAAAGATAACCCAAACTGTTTAAATGTATAATTGTGATGAAAATTTCCAAAGTTTGATTACAAATTAAATAAAAATTATGCAGATTTAAAATATAAGAAATTAACTTAGTTTTATAGCTTGTAGTCTTCTTTAATGTAACATAAAATAAAATAAATATTTTCATTTGTATCAAATATTAAATAATTTTATTTACTTTTCTGATGAAGAATTTGAAGATATTTTAAACAAAATGTTATAACTGTAAGGAGAACAAATACATATAACAATCATATTTATTTTTAACATTAAATAACCTTCAATTTTCTTTTATAATTGTTATATTTAAATAATAATTTTAATTCCTTTTTTGCTGATAATGTAGGAAAAAAGTTTAAATTTATGACAAGGCTTTCAGAAGTTAGTTGTGTGACCTTTGTGATTTTGGGAGCCAACCCTTTAGAAAATCCGAACTCAACAGCAATACAATTTTTTATTATTTTGCAAATAATAAAAAATCATATTTACCATAATAATTTGAAGTTTTATTTAAGGACTATAATTGATTTAAGTACTGATGCTTTTAATTTTATGTCGGAAATGAACAAAATGCATGTCTCCTGAAATGTCCCCCACCATATTGAATGTCCCAAAGTCAAGTCTGTTCTCAAAGAAAATAAATTTGCAAGATGTTAAGAAAGGTGAGGATAGAAAAATTACAAGTATTTTAGCAAAAAGTCTGTACAACGTTTTGATCTCCGATTTCTTTGGTGAGACTCTAAAGGTTTTCATTATCCATGGTGCTGTTTATTGTACAAAATCAGTCAAAAACTTAAGCAACATTTTCCAATTATGTTGCGTGTCACTTGTCTCTCACATGGGCTGAACAGAATATCTAAATTACTTTGAAAGATCCAACATTTATATCTCTGAAGTTAAAAATTGGTTTCTTAATTCTGATGATCGAAAACGATTGATTACTACGCCAAGCACTTCAATTCAGTCTCAATAATATGGATCAAAACATTGATGAAATCAATACATCAACGACGATAACGTTATCCATTAATGGCGTATAAAACCTCTGTTATGGGGAAATTAGTACGCGCAACTTAAATCTGTACTGTTGAATGAGACTGCTACAATTTTCTTCGGGGTTATCATCAATAAAACCTTCATAGTAAAACCAAATATTGAAAAAATATTTTTTATATTATATTCGTATCTACACTTATATTCATAATTCTCATTTATAATTTTGCATCTTCATTATAGATCATCTTTATATCCGAATAATAATTGTTAATTACTCGTATGAAATAGTAAATAAAAAATATAATTAAGGAAAAGAGTAAAGATATACCCAATATTCAGAGCTGTATTTAAGTACACCTTTTCAGTGTTCCAGTCAAGTACGAGTCTTCATGCTCTGGGTCTTAGAGAGAATAAGTAAAGTCTAGGTCTACCTGTAGTTTCATCTAAGGCATGATACCCTTTTGCAGAAGTTATTCCTTAATCTTTAACAACACAAATTTACTTTTGAAGTCAATTGACTTAGTCATGGCTTAATGTGGATAAAAAGGAATAAAATAATACTGAGGACAGCTTTAGTAAATAAACATACATTAAATCATAGAGCACTCTCTCTTAATCAGGTAACAATTGAAAAAATCCCGGGCCCTCTTTTATAAAAGGTGAGTACACTATCATTCGCCTTTTTTTTTTTTTTTTTCCTTCTTTCGTGCGCATCAGTTCAATTATGAATATGAATATTTACAAACAGAAATTGCATAAGTACTATAATAAATTAATTAATTTGAAACATGACTCTCATTAATTGGCTTCTTTTGAAATCTTCTTTTCTTGTAGGTTTCGATAGGATTTGATTATGTTTCAGTTGTATTTGTTGCTTTTAGGAATTTCTTCTTCCTCACATAAATACATCCATTTCGTATTTCGTATGTTTGATTTTTTCTTTTAATTATTCTTCAAACTTTATAGTTCAGAGTCTGTCTGATATTGCAGAATTTCAATAAATATTTTTTTGAAATTGGGACTAAAAGCTACTTCAAAATTGCATTGTATTTTCAAACATTTTGCTATATTTATTAAGAAGGAAGGTTTTGGACTTGTTCCATATTCAGAACAAGCAAGTGAGAGTGTACATTAGGGGGTTATCACGGGAGTCAAAAATTGAGCTATTACGCATTCTAACCCCTCAAAAGTTGCGAACGGTAAATAAAAATCCTTTTTACTAAAAAAAAAATCCCGGAGAAAAATTGTACCCCCCTTTTTTTATTTGGAAAGATATGTGGATGAAGTAAAAAAAAATTATTAAATAAACTTGTTTTTTCTTATTTTCAAAAAAGCTTTATAGTCTTTAAAAAATGATATTGCACGAAATGTAATTTTTTCCTAAAGTTTAATCCCCTAATTCTACAGCGAAATAAACGTTGCACGTCCCCGGATTTAGTGCCATAATAGACGAAAAAGATAAAAATTACTAATGAAAAGGAGAAAATTCTGCCAATGTCTTATTTTTTTATTATTTATAATTTAGTGTGTAATAATGTGGATAATTATCCTTTATCTTTGTTGAATGCTATTTTTAAACATATTAGATGTAAATATATCAAACTGGGTACTGACACTTAGTTTAAAACTTCCTTAGTTTATCTCTTGATTTTAAAGTTGACAAAATGTATCCGTGTCTTTGGTTATATCTGTAAATCTTACAAGAAGCCTCTGAAACTAGTTTCACTGCCCTTTCTGTAGATTGGGAATGACAGGGATATTTCTCTAATTTCAAAGGCTTATTCTTTGTTTTCATAAAATTCATTATCTGACCAATATTGTAAGATTGGAGGAACTGAAATTACTATCTTACACTAATTAATCATATTCATGAAATGATTTAATTCATAGTTTACTTATTAGGAATTATGAATTGCCTATGGGGGTCATATGAAATTTTTGCATTCAAGACATTGTTCAATGCAAGTTGACGAACTTCTGAATCTTCATCTACCAATACTGCTAACATTATATTTTCATGATGAGCGAAGAAATAATTTCGGGATAAAACTTTTTTCTACAATAATAGCCAGATCTTGATCAATACCTTTTAATAGTGAAATTTCAAGCTGAAAATACTTCGAACCATCATAGCAATTTGGTTGTCATTTAATTGCAAACCACATTGGAGCGTAATAGTTTAAGATAAATGCTACCAATTTTAAGAAGTTTTTGCTAAGCTAATTATTCGATACATAATATCGCAGAATGTGATTAGCTTTGGTAAGCCATCTAGCCTTGTGCAAGGTTCCTGGTGATTTAAGAGGTAAGTTGGAACCAGGAGGATATTTCCCAGACTGAATTGCCAATACAATGTCGTAAAGGTAGCGTTGGTCATTATATAAATCTTACAAAATATCTTCATTACTTTTTTTAACTTTTCCTGCAACAGGCCTGAAATTGACGGCTGAAATTTTTTGTAAATCTTCATTTTCAGATTGAGCCCCTACAAATACTAGGTCCTTGCTGACCACCATCAGTTTGTTTGAATGCATCCTTCAATGTCAATTCATTCATGTGAAGTTGATACACCAGCCATTGAAGGGATCTTTGGAGGGTAAGTTCAAGCCTCCTCGTTTTCTGAATAAAAAAATATTTTTTGGTAGGAAGCTGCCATCGCTCTTTCTTGATCTTCCTCAATTTTAACCATTTTGGTAGGGCGATCTTGCGATCAAAACCAATGTATTTGATTTTCATTGATTCTTCTTTTGAAGATTTTGCATGAATTTTCCTGTACTTCCGTCTTTCTTTTTTAACTTTTTGCCTACCTAGTATATATGAAGGCGCAATTAATTCCATATCTTCTAAAAGAGAATGACATATAGCAGCTACTGCTGTATCTGACAACCGAAATTTGTCCGCCGTTATTGCAATATTAGGGCAGCTCCCCTTATTATGGTCAGATTTTTTTGAATTGCCTCACAGATTCTTCTTCAAAGTCCAATTTCTCATCAGCATTTTCAGGCATAGGGAAATCTTCCACATCTGAAAAATTCGTTAAGGTCTGATTATAAGAATTTTGGTCCATTAGCCGTTTCTCTTCGTTATTTTCACGCTCAATTTGATATTTTCTCCTACTGGCAGTATCCAAATTCTTTCTGGTAGTAACACAATCAATGGGTCCTTACATCCCCACCCTATTTTTTTTTATCAATATATACCTGCAACTCTTGAAGGGAGATCTTTCTCTGACATTTGCATTTATCTCAAAGAATTTTATTATCATATCATTGACATTAAGCGATATCAAACATTTCATTCAATTCATTAACGAACTTTTTGACCAAAGGATTATCAGTTTTCAACCCATTTTTAGAAATCCTATCCCTTTTTCGTCTATTTTTTTAATTATACCAGCAACAAAGTATTTGTTCATTGCAAAAATGCTGAATTGCTCCCATAGATACAAAACTAAATCACCAGTTGTTAAATAAGCCTCTCTTTTAAACCATTTACCCGGACGAGTTTGGTTTAAGTCTTGCTTTACAATTAAAAGAGATTTATAGACATCCTCTATATATGGAAGAATTGCTGGATTTAGATCACTGGGCTAGCCAAAAAGGAAATGAAGAGTTAAACTTCTTGCAGCCATTGTTGTTTCTGTTTGAATACTACTTTGTGAAAAATCACTTGCATCGCATTTATAATTAAGTACTGTTGATCAATGGTTCGATTTGAAGTTGTTTTATAAAAGAAATATGTTATTAAGTCTATTTTTCAAAATACAAAGAGGTAATAATAAAGAATGCTAAATTTTGATTTCTTTGTTCCAAATGTACAAATTACTTTAACAACATTTAGCGTTTATGCTATCCACATTATTATGTACTAACTTATACAGAATAAAAAGATAAGATATTGGCAGACTTTTCTCCTTTTCATAAGTAATTTTTATCTTTTTCGTCTATTACCGCACTAAAATTTGGGGGCATGCAACGTTTAGCTCGCGGTAAAAGTAAGGGATTAAACTTTAGCAAAAAATTACATATAGTACAATATCATTTTTTAAAGAACAAAGTTTTTTATGAATAAATAAAAAAGTTTATTTCATAATTTTTCTTTCCTTCAACAATACAAATACACAAAAACCCTTCCGGACAATAAAGGAGGGAGGGAGGGTTGTAAATTTTTTTCTCCAGGATTTTTTTAATAGTAAAACGGATTTCTATTTACAATTCGCAACTTTTGAGGGTTCAGAATACGTGATAGCTCAATTTTGGGCTCCCGTGATACCCCCTAGTGTACATGCCGATTGGAAGCTATTCTAGAATAATTTTAAAATAGAAGACACAAACGAAAAATTTTGAGATTTTTTCTTGGCTCGTGAAGTTAAATATACCTCACTTCCTTTTTCAAAATTTTAAATTATATTTTACACATCCATTATAAGTATATAACTTTTTATTGAATGTGTAAACAAAATTGAGAATATAATCTACGTGAAATAAATACGCTTTGAAACTATATATGCTTCTAACGTTGATGTTCTAATGACTTATGAAGCAAAAAATTGGTTAAATTATAAAAATGTCTATGGATATAGGGTTACGATTTTAATTTTTTTATATCTAGGGCCCTGAGACTATGTAGATTTAATAAATACAGACAGATTGTATGGAGATTTTTTCAGCCTAATCCTGCTTTGAACGCACCGTTGTTGATATATTACAGTTTGCAAACATGGTCAATCAATATGGACACCTTCAGCATCGATCACCACTTTTATAAGTCTCCGGAATTACCTGCAGGAGTTGAAGACAAAGTCCTCAGACCAGTAGTCCCATTCAGCCAATATGGGGCCTTTATTGAGTCCATATTTAGAGATGGAGTTTTGTTTGTTTTCCTGTCAAAAGTGCCTCACACAGCAAAGTCCAGTGTGTTCAAATCCGTTGAAGAAGGGGCCAAATTTCTTTGCATCTTTACTTCTCGGGCCTCCTGACCTTTTCACCTCTGTCAGAAGATGACGTGGGGTCCTAGTGTATAAGGACAACCCTAAGTTGCCCTTCACGGCCCTCCTGATGGTCCTAGCAGCCACCATTTTGTGGGGGTCCTCCTTGACCTTCTTCTGTAAGCTGGACAGAAATCCCAGATCCCTTTTTAAATTGTTTCCTCTACTTCCTGCTTTCCTGAAGGGTCTTCCACATCATTCTTTGTCTTGTTTACCTTGAAAACTAGACTTCACAATGTCCATAACCCTCGCCACCTTAATTTCATCATCTTGGAGATTTGAACTGTGCTACCTTTTTGGTTTTTGCTCACTCATGAAGATGAAATGTATATCATAGTTAGTTTATGCACAAAGGATGCCTGAACCAGACTGACAAAAAATAATAACTTAACATTTTTATATTAATAAGAAAATTAACATTAATTAACAGTCCGCGTTTCGCTGCCTAACGCCTTACAATAAAGATTTTATATTGTTGTTCGTTAAAATATGTTACACATATATCATCTAAATGCAACCCTTGTATTTTTGTACTATTTATTCTGCTCTTATCTATGATAAGAGGCGAGTGTTTATTTCGGGATTGATCATCGTAAAAGAAGCTATATCCGTACTATAGATATGTATGTAGATATACGTATCTATGTGCAAGATAATTATCTTTGAGAAGAAAGGAGATTAGGGAGGAGGATATTGTATATATGTATGATTGTTCGTTTATAAATAAACGTGAAGTCATTGATAGTTAGTTATCTCAATATTTGATAAACATCAAAACAAATGCATTTGTGGAACAACAAACAATAATTTTCAAAGCAAACAGAGAAGGTCAACTCAATTAATGTGAGCTTATGATAATTCTGTTTGTATTTCAATTCATATATGATTTTCAGGGAACCAACGATAGACATTAGTGTGGATCTCTGGATGTTTTATTGGATCAGCTGCAAGCAACCGTGAGATGAAGGAAATAAACACTAATCCCACTTCGTTTCGAGCAATGATATAGTCATGAATTACTACGATGACAATCTTCAATTCTACTCTAATTCCAACAAGAACTTACACTTATAACTCCTGAGGAACGCCTCACTGCTACTCTACGTTTTTCTTTAGCGCACGTACTATATATTACTTTGTACTTGGATGTTCTTTTGTCTTTGGATGTCACTTGTGTCTTTAAGAACTAAATAATCATGACAAAAGTCATGGATAATATATAATCTTGTTTAAATTAAAAACTAAAAAAAGACGCTCACACTTTCTAGGACATGTGTTACACGTAGAGAGGTACATCCTTTAAATTTTTAAGCTGGCCCGGTTTTTTTTTTTTTTTTTTTTTTTTGGAGTTGGAAATCTGAGGAATGAATTTCTTTCCCGTAGCAGTTATCATTATTATTTAATTCCTCTGTAGTGAACATCCTTTCTTTAATAGATTCAATTATATTCAAAATCCGATTAAAAATACGTATGTGCTCATAAAAGACAGAGTATAACCCTGAGAATTTATTGCGGAATTATAATTGTAACACCTAGTTGGACTCAGAGTAGAATTGATGATCGATATGGAGTATTCTTCCTTGTTTATTTCCTTCTCTCCCTCCTCCCTTGTCACAGTTGATTGTAGCTGATCTCCTATAAAACATTTCTCAAATTTTGTTGATTTTTAGTATTTATTAACGTGTCCATTATACAAAGGATTTTTATTACCTCCTGTTCCTACATCTGTCATGCGTCTACTCGCAATTTATTTCTAAGATCTTTGAATATTCTAATCTTCAAACCTCAGCAATTATCTCTTTCAAAGGGAAGAGGTTCTGTGTTTTGAAATGTTTCTTGTTTAGTGGAGAGAAAATGCAACGTAGTAATATGGGATCTTTCAAATATAGTTTATCATGGTATTTTCACTCTTACAAACGAAACACAGTTTGAATCACAAAACTTCTACTTTTGAAATGATGAGTGGATATGGATTCATATGCCTGAATACTTTATAATTAAGACCATCCAACCCAATAAGAATTACTTAATACTTTACAGGATGTGCAAAATTAATATTTGAATAAGCAGTCATAATAGAAATTATAAATAGTAAGAAATATTATTATTCCTTATTATAAATATAACTCAAATATCAACAGCTGAAATGCCATATTAACAATGTAAACATATTTTTTCCAAGTATATCAATTTATCCAATATCTTTGTTCTAACTCATTCACCTAATGTCCGATACAAGAAATTATATTCTTTTTTTTCATTTGTTCCTTACATTAGGGTATGGACTTGTGTACGAAATGGGACGTTTTATTGCTTCAACGCGTACATAATCTGTAAAAATATAATGTAGATTGACTAAATTTAGTTAGATTGGTGGCTTTTAAACTGTGTTACGCTACCATGGAGTTACTTAGAGTTTGACCAGTAATTTTGCAAGGAAAAGTCTAGCCTTAAGTATTTTTGCCAGTTGTAGATTTTGCCACATGACATATTCACCGCATTTTTAGATTTTTATATTATAGTATGAATATAAATTTAGTCTTTACTGTTAAATCTTAGCTATGGATCAGAAAAATAAAAAAAGTAGGGAAGAAATAAAGACTGAATAGTATTTCAAGCAAGAAAGAGTAAGGAGTCACTGATCTCTGATCATAAATCTATTTCAAAATGACTCAATGATTACTGGGACCTTATTCATTGTAAAAAAGTAAGAAACTCCATCGATAGAAATAAAGGAATGCTTCAAAAGTAAAGACATTTAAAGTTCAAACCTTTAATAATAATAAAAAAAGACAGCAAATATGTCAAACATGAAAATCTACCATAACTTAAATAATAGGGGCCCGAAATTACTTAAAAATATGATATTGTTAAAATCCTATTGAACTTAAATCAAAACAGAAGAACTATATGCTAGTAACTTTGAAGCATGACATATTTGTGGACAGATATCATTATAAAGTATAAACTATAATGCCCGTTGCTCGATAATATGTTTGAATTTTCAAAGCATGAGAAGGGGGAAATTATGTACAACCACTAATACCTTTCAAGTTGCCTGTATAAACTATTTTGAAATGTATATCTACGAAAATTTTGACAACTGTCACTTTTGTCGAAATGCATCCCTCTACCAGAGTACAATTTTTTTTTTGTAAAAGAGAGCAGTTCTTGTCAAAGAATGAAGTTATGGTGTAAAAACCTTCAATATTTAATAAGAAAAAATTTCCTCAGTATTATTTATATAAGGATAACATAAATGAAATAAATGTTGTTTTTTTCGGCTGGACCTGAGTGTGAACGGAACAATGTAATAATATTATTTAAATAGTAAAATGACTATCAGGCGCCATATTAACGCAAAAGCAAAACACGGACATGGCCATTTCATGTACATCAGGTGCACCAACTGCTCCAAAGCTTGCCTCAAGGACAAAACTATCAGGAAGTTTGTTATCAGTAACGTCCTTAAGGCTGCCGTTGTTCGAGATATCGCTAACTACCAATTGTCCTAGTTGTACGCCAAGTTATACTACTGCGTTCCATGCACAATCCACAACAAGGTCGTAAGAAATCGTTCCTGGCAAGATTGTACGAATCGTACTCCCTAACCAAGATACCCCATCCGTTCTCCCATGAACCAATAGGGAGCCAACTAAGTTGAGGCATCGAAATATATAATTATCCACTTTCTTTGTGTTCACATAAATATTGAATTATAGTGACAACACAGTTTAAAAAAATGTTGTCAAAGAAATAAAAACATGTATTTTATATGAAAAAGGTCTTTAAAACATTTTTGAATTACATTTTCTCAAATTTTAAAAGTTTTGTCAAAAAAGTAGAGGAACGTCATAAATGGGGCTATATCATTTAAACTTTCATATATTCAGCTTGATAGTAACACTTGAAGACCTGGATATTTCTCAGGTGGTACACAATCTCAAAACTCAAAAACTATTGTGTTAAATCATATTTGAAAATAATATTTGCACTCAAGACGTTCATCTTATAATTATTTTGTCATATGAAATAGTTTCCTTATTTTAAGCAATAGCATTTTCTAAACAGTAAAATAAATGTATATTCATGTTTCATATAACAATAATTAAGACCAAAAATAACTAGTCAACAAAATTTCAACTTATTTTTTTTTCTGCCCTTTGATTAAAACAGTTATACCAAAAAAAACATGACAATAACCTAACAAAATTTATGGTTTGTAGCACACGTTTAGTGCTTTTTGACAAATATTTTTTCCAACATCTACATAATTTATTGTAATGTTTCACATTATAAGATCTAATTAAAATAATAACGTATAAAATATAATTTGATGGTACATGTTATAAGATTCAAGAAATGTTTTAGTTACTTATTTATCTTCTTCTAAGCTGATGAAAATGTTTTGTAAGTATAAAAAATTGGCCCTTTTTTGAAATGTAATAAATTCCTCTGTTAGTACAAAATGTCCAAAAAAAATGGTGTATTATTAAGTACAATATGTCTCACTCCCGTCTTCCCTTGCACTCTCAGAAATGCTTGTTCCTATTCATAATAAATAAACGTTGCTCTTTGTAGACCACAAAAACATGTTTGTAGAGGTTTAAAAAGGATGGGAAACACATCATATCCATCTAGAGGCAAATATCTGTTGACTAATCTGGTGTTATAAATTAGTCATGTAGCTAAGTTAATTAAGCGTAACGCATAAAAAAAGTGCAATGTAAGTAGGAAATTTTGCTGATAAAATAGAGCCCTAGTCATAAGTAGTAAGTTTATTAGTATTCCTCAGATTTAATGTATCCCATACTCTGTAAAGTAGAGCAAAGTCTTTTAGCATACGGAATAATTAGGCACCATGAAGTTTCTAGAAAATTTCTACAAGTGCACCAGCACTTTTGTAGAATAACCACGTATTAAGTTGGATTATCACATCTGTCATGCATGTACGTACACGTAATATATTTTTAAAGACTTTGAATATTATAATCTTCAAACCTCAACACTTTAATCTTTTAAAATAAAGAAGTTCTTTGATGTAAAATGTTTTTTGTTTGGAGGGGGAAAAAATACAACGTCATTAATTTTCATACTCACAATATTTAATTTATCATGATATTTTTACTCATCTACAAAAAAGACAAAATTGAAATCATCAAATCTCTTCATTTGGATATCCAAAATTGATTGTTGAGGCTTCAAGATTATAAAACGGAAAGATCATCAAAATAAAACTTCTACAGTAGTATAAGTGTGCACGCATGATAGATGTGGTAGCCCACCATAAGTGTTCGATTAGCTACAACACTTTGAGGGTACTGAAGACAATTAATCCTGAGCTGTGACTCATTTGCCTAAAATAAAGTATCGGAATATTTTTTTTTATGTTCATTAATTTCCTTCTGACACTCAATTATTAGGATAAACTCTTTAAACTAGTTTTCGGCGAACAGAGGTAAATTACACAAATGAATAATTTTTTTGTGTTAATGGGAGTGGATGTTATTTCCATGCAATAAAGAAGTACTTTTACTTCCTAGTGTGAAATAAAATAAACATCCTGTTGTTAGTTTGGGTTAAATTAATTTTAGTACAAGTTCTTCTGGGGTTATGCTAAAACGTTACCCGAACCATGCCTTATACCCTTTTGATTGTATAAAATATGGTTATTAGTGGCCAAGCTAAGAGTTAAATATTGTTAGTTGACTCAGTTTTTAATAAGTAATTAATGATTGAATTCAAAAAGTAGCTGTGGGGATAGTTAACTCACGTTAATTGTGGAAAAAATCATAATACAAAACACTTCCAAATAAGAATTTAGAATTCCCGTATCCTTGAACACCAATTTTCAAAATATCAATTAAAAATTTGTTATTTATTTTTGATATATTTTAGTGTTAGATCAGTCTTAAGAACTAAAATGACTGCAGTACTATCATTTCCGTCTTTAATAGTTTTGTCAGTTCTAGGGCTGTTCCTCATTGGTCATTTATGCTAACTACAACAGCTGAAATGTTGTAATTATTAACTACATCAATTCAGCTCTGTCTAATAAAAAAGCTTAGATGTCTTAAGCTTAAGTGTAATGTAGGACATGTGTGGCTAGAATGTATTATAATAATCAAGTATTATATTTTCTAGCAATCATATTCATATTCTTTGCTTTTATTTTCTTCAATGTTAGGTAGCTAGAAGAGAAGAAAATTAAAATATAGCTAGGACTAAAAGACAGAGTAATTGATCCTAAGGACTAATGAATAGTGTAAAAAATCGAACCTATTAGAAAAAAAAAACTGTTTAAAAATGCTGTCCCATGTCTGATCCAACACTAATCTATGTTTATTAATATATTTTAAATAAATAAAAATGTTCAATAGAGTTTTGTTTCAATTATACGGGTAAATATGTATCATTATATTCTAAAAGCTAGGGATGAAGTATTGTCTAACTTAAACTGAGTATAAAAACTATGCTTGAGATAATGTCATTTTATTAATATTTTTATTGTTCTAAAACAAATTACTTTAGACAACTCCAATACTTTTTGTAGTTACAACTGGAACATAATTTGGAAAAATTGCCACCATTTATCACTTTAGAGCTCCTTCCTCACTGATTCGAACGAATTTTCAAAGTAGGGAGGAATCATTAATAAAAGCATTCATTTGTTTTACTTTTTTCTATTGTGAACACTCCCAGCAATTTAGCTAATATTCATATCCCTCATAATACTATTTTATTGATGATTTCTATTGTTGCAATTTGAACCATATACGTGTAAACAAAAAGCTTCAATATTTATTTAAAATTATATGATATTTTTTTAAGATTTGGAAAAAAAAAAAAAACCGTCCTAAATATTAATTTTACAATATGAGTAATATGCAAAAAGGGAACAACACCTTTCTAACTAGCCTTGCTCTTCCCAACTAATAGTTATTAGGAAGCCACATGTTTTGTTAAGGCCTCTTATTTTTTTTTATTATTTGTATATTCACACAATATTTTAACTTTAATTCATGACACACCAGACTCTTTTTAAGTTGTTGTTTTTATTTGTATTTTTCTGAGGTTACAATATGACTTCTACAAAGTGAGTAATAGGCCCAAAAATAAATATATACGTTCATTAACAGGTTAATTGTAAAGCTGTTTTTTATTTATTTTTCAGACATGTATTAGCAAAACTTTGTAAATGGAGAACGTCTAACTTTTTAAAATAAACAAAGCTACTGTGTATTATCCTTTCAGACCTTTCCATTAATTCGGATGAGTTGACTCTTGTATGCTTTTTACCAGGTGACTCTGCAAATTATGAACTCAAAAATTAAAGACTTCAATTAAATTTAAGTTGTATAAAATATCAAATGTTAAAGTAATACTTATTTATAATATTTAAAAAATAAATTTGCATCGTAATAACTAACAGTTGGCTATAAGAAAAACATAGTAGACTGGCTACTAAATTTGGGCTGACATCAAATATATTTTTTTCTTGACAAGATATCTCAATGTGAGCCAAAATCAGAGGTGGAAGAGGCAGCTGATATTAATGATGGCCTTAATTAAGTAGTACCATAATTCTAACTCTTGCCTCCTCCACGGGCTCTTGCACAAATCCCATTTTTACTCATAACAGATCCATTAATTCATTCTTCAGAAGTGTGAGGACTCTGTGTATTAAAAATTGTCTGGCTAATAAAATTAAATATCAATTCCCTATCCCCAATTCCCTTAATTTTTTTACAGGCATCATCAAACACAGTTGCAGTCCTGGGTATTTATGATAACATCAACTCTTTTTTCTTTCAATCTAAATTAATGTTCCATTGAGTAAATTACGTCATTTCATTATGTGACCATGAAATTCAATTTGAGTATTGAGTGTTTAATTTGACTGAATTGAGTGAAACATTTCTTCTTCTGCAAAATAAAAAATCCTAATTGTTGTGAAAAAGTCTTTAAAAAAGTAACATTGAAACAAACATAAGAGCCATTTAGCGAGTAAAAAAATAATTTATGAATATATTGAAGCCTTTCACCGGGTGTACTGTCTATAGTGATCCCTGATTCATATAGCAATCCAATAGGATGAAAAAAGGGGAGTATAATACACAGGGAGTACTTGTTAAAATAAATGAAATCTTGCAAGCCTTTAGTTCAAATCATATTAATAAAGAAAAAGAAAAAAAGAGGGAAGTACTTTGTATTAAATTTGAAAAAAGGATTTCCAATTTAGATGAGCCTTAGAAACGAGATAGAAACTGGCTCATCAAATCAATGAATATATATTTTTTTCTCAGTCTGTATAAATTTTATTTTTCTCATTATTAAGGAGAGAGGGAGTTGCTACGTGTGAGTGTGCTCGTAAAAATAGAGAGTCACACTAAGGATTTGTTGGTGAGTTATCTTCTTTATTATTAAAGCAAAATATGTACATTCACCAAGCCCTAATAACAAGGTGCAGTGCTGTACACTACCCCTAGTATAAAATATCAGAGTTCATGTCGAAATTTCTAAGAATTTTCTCTGATACATAACCCATGCAGATATTGATTATTTTTCTTTCCCCTTTTTTCAGTAGATGATTCTGCGAGTTGATAAAAAAGCTTGACGTAGACTATTACATCCTCAAATAAATCATAATTTCAAAGTTCATTTTTTTCTTGAAATACTTAATAACTGAAAGTAGAGGAGACGAGGAATAGACTGAACAGTTCTTTTCTATTTATTTTTTTAAAGCTACTACCATAAAATTGACATAATGGTTGTATTGTATAATGTAGATTTTTGAAGAAAAAAAATATTAATTTTTTGTCAACTTTTCTGTTGGATTTTGGATGAAAATGTTTTTGAGAGGCGCATTACCTTTGCAATCATGTAGTCATTTTCTCATTATTTTTTCTGTAACTCATAACATTTGAATTATTAATAATGTTACTATCACTTAATAGAATTTTAATAAACATCAAAACTCACACAGAGAGAATGGATTAGAGAAATTATAGGGCTTAGTTTAGAGGGGGCAGTTCTAATAAGTGCAACGATTTTATTTGCATTGTTTATTCTTCCTTAATATTTTAAATAATTTTACTTCATATTCAGCATATCTTAGAGCCTTGAATAGTTTTTTGAGAGTAAAATTATCCAACTTCAAATCTAAATCATATTATATCTTAATCTACTCTTCATATTAAATTGTGGAATTTTTGTTATTTAGTCTATAAACTAATTGATTTTATAAGATTTATATCTCAAACTCAATATCCCTTTAATGTTCCAACTAGAATTGTAGGAATGATGTCCTTCCATTATGCTAAAAAAGAGAGTTATAATCAAAATGGGAATTTGAAATTAGGAAGAACTTTTTCGGGGAGAGCAGCTTAACTCTCATGTCGTTTCATTAGATTAGCTGCAATTATCTTGAATACGAAGGAAATCTACATAATCATATTGCAAGGACATAAGCAGAAATTTCATCGATCCTCAATTCTATTCTGAGTCCAAAAATGACTCACAATCATAACTGTACAACAAATGCTCAGTGTTACTATTTGTCTCTCACACACGAGTGATTACTTTGTACTTATATGCTGTTTTTAAAAGATAACAGCTTTCGAAATTAAAAAATACTGTTTAGGTTGCAACTACTAAAAGTATCGCCCTCGTCTAAGGTCATATTTTTTTAAACTTTAGCTGCAACTTGGGGACACTTGCACCGTTTGACAAGTTAAATGTAATTTGTTAGGAAATCCTACTTACTGAATGACCTTCAAATGAAATCAAACGATTGGAAATGTGTGTAAGTACGGAGAATTAAAGTTTGACTAGTCTAATTTGAGCCACCTTGGAGTAATTGAGCTCAAAACAAAAAGTGCTACAACTATCCTTTGGCTCTCCTACACTTAAGAAATACTCAAAGTGATTATATACAGATTAAAAATACACAATGAATTAAATGCATCATTTTTAAACACTCATCAAACTTAAGATTTGATTAAGTTTGCATGTATAACACTGAACTGGTTCTACTAGTTGCAATACAAAGTTGTAAAAAATCTCTTTTGCTATTACAAAAGTACTCATTTTTTTAAATTGACCCTCAATGCAATTCTGACAATTTTCCCAAATCTAAGTATATTCTTAAGTTATTCCATATGTCCCAATGGACAATGAGTTTAAGAGGAATTATTTTTCAGAAGGCAATGTGATTTAACACCTGGGAGCTCCAAGAGAAGGAAATATATATGTAGAGGCGCATAAAAAATGACCAACAATATGCCAGAAAATGACATGGTAACCTTAAAGATTTGAAAATGTTTGAGAGTCGCACAGTTTAGTATTTAAGGGGGTATATTATATTAGCTTCAAGCCGCTATGAGAGGACGAGGAAGGAAATAAGCACTAATTACACTCCGTATTTAGCAAGAATATAGTCAGTAATCAGGGGGTCTACAGGATTATATTTTGGGGCGCGCTTTGTTTTTGGAAAAAAAAATCCAAAAATTAAATTTTTTTGGAAAAAATTTCAAAAATCCATCTTATATATACAAAAATAAACTTTTGAATCTTTCTCCTCCTCCTCCTTTGTTTTTTTCTGCTTAGCAACAGCTTTTGATCTTCATTCTACTATTAAAAATTAGAAGGGAAGGGGAGATTACATAAGCCAGTTAATTCGTGCAAATCAAATAAACACCTATTTCTGCAATTCAAATGAACAGTAATAATAATTTAATCTGTTCAATAAATCCAAATAGTGATATTGTACAACTAACTTGAAATATTCCTTTGGTAATATTTTGAAGTACATATGACCCATAACCATTGGATATTACGCAGGATACTAAATTATTTGGAGGCAAATTAATTTTAAAGTTATTATGTAGTTGGTGTATGTATTAAGCGATCTTTACTTTCGGCAAGATAGGAGTAGATTAGTTTGTTAACATCTTGTACAACAGGGTCTAATAATATTAGACTTTTTATTTGTGATTAAAAAAAAACATCAACAAAAAAATCCAAAAAATATTTATCATAAATTTTGTTTAGCTACATACTGAGATGATTGTTACGTAGCTATCTGTTGATTGTTTATTGTTACTGATTATTTGGTATATTTGCAATTTGTTGGGTTGAATTCAATGCATGTGTAACCGTTGGGGTATCGCCGTACACAAAACTGGCTAGGAGTAATGACGACATAACCTTTTTTTTCTAATCAAACCCCGTAAAATCCATAGATATTTAAAAAAAATTTAAATATATATGTACAAATTCGAATAAAAAAATAAAATTCGAATAATTTAATTTTTTGGAAAATATTTTGAAATTTAAAAAATCCACAGTTATTCAAAAAAGATTACGAAAATCAATAACTATAAAAAAAATTAGAAAAAATTAAATTTTTTGGAAAAAAATAATAAACATTAAATTTTATAAAATTTGTTTTAATATTAACATCACAAAATTCCATAGTTATAAAATTTTTTTATAAAAATGGAGTTCGTTTAATAAAAATTTGAAAAAATATTTCATTTGGAAAAAAATTTGAAATTTTTTTTGTGTTGGAAATTTTTTTTTAAGTATAATAAATTTTTAAAAAATAAAACATTTACAACTGTAATTTTAAATTTTTAATATCGAATTTTTTGGAATTTAATTTTCAAAAATTAAATATTTTAGAATATTTTTTAATAGTTAATTTTTTTGAAATTTTGAAATTTTTTTGTGGAGTGGAGAGGCTGTAGCCCCCCCCCCCGCCCTCCCCGGTGTAATTACTCAAATGTATATCTTCAATCTGAGTTCAATATGGACTTATGTACACATATGACTAGGGCTGGAGACGGGAGGGAACAGTAATAACTATTTGACAGAGTCCCAACGGCCCCTTGAGAAAGTAAAAACACACAAAAAAAGAGAGAAAATATTTTTATTTTTTGACTAATTATTTTTCTTTTCTAAGATGCAAAATTCGTTCTTCAAATCAGCGCCGGTGTATAGTTCTGAAAAATTTGATAATGTATGGAGTTAGAAAGCAAAGAGATAAAAGTCGCTTTATATCATAGATGTATATGGATATAACTCCAAGAAAGTATGACAAAATTGGGATCCAAGTTGATTATTCCTGTCATTTATCAATGTAGTTGTTTAAGGTTATTAGTCATCATACTGTCCTTGGAAGATATGGGCTGAGGATCTTTAAATTACAATGTTTGACTTTGAACTGTTGTGTTTTGTGCATAAAGCACGTAACTCACTGAACTGATGCCGACACACCAAGTAAAAAAGAAACAATGGGCTCCTAGTTTTCCTCCTGGGCGGCTTGGAAACAGTTCGATCTTTGAGCAATAAGTAGTCAATCAGATTATGTTAGATAGTTATAACTTATAGATTTACATTTTCTTCTAATGATACATCTTCATCTACATAGAAAAACACTAAATAATAATGGGATTTATCCGATAGTGAGATCATGATGTAGGAGCGTACAAACATATGCATATTTTTCTCGGTGGGTGGGGAGGGGGTTTAAATCATTACTTCCCAACCAATCCTCAGTATTACTTTCCGTCATTCATGGGCACACGCACTAGTGATTAATTTATACATAGATTGTATCTCTTCATGAATTAAATTGTCCAGATTGCTAATAAAAGAAAATCTCCCGCGCTTTCTAGATCATAATTATACAGTTCTAAAAATGAACGCATAAGAATTATATTGAGGTCAAGTTCTTTTTTAGATTATTTGAAATAATTTTTGTACTAGATGTCTACTCACAGCGTTGGCTAGTATAAAGTGGACTGTTAATTAATGTTAATTTTCTCATTAATTTAGAACGGTTTAGCGATTATTTTTTACATTTTGGTTCAGCCATCCTTATTGCAGAAACAAACTAAAATAAAAATTTTGTCATCTTGTTATGACGAATGTTCAAAAAGACAAAAGGCAGCGCATTTCTGATATCTTAGATGCTGAAGTTGAAGTGGTGAGGATTATAGACATTTTGAAGTGCTCCAAGAGCCTGGTTTTCAATGTGGCTAAGATGACAAATGATAGAGAAGACCATTCAGGAAAGCAGGAAGTAGAAGACACACTTTAAAGAGAAATCTGGAGTTTCTATCCAACTTGCAGAAGAGTACCATGGATCACCCCACCACCAAATAGACGAATCACTTCGTTAACGTCTTGGATACTAGGACCACAAGGAGGGTCATGAAGGGCGTCTTGGGATTGTCTTCGTACACAAGGACCCCACTCCACCTTCTGACAAAGGTAAAGAAGATGCTTGAGGGTCCATGTTTTGCTGTCCAACCCTGTTTACTGGATTAGTGCAACAAATCTCACCAAATGTGGAGAAAAATTCCTACCATAATCAGTAGTGTGTTATACAATAATTTATATTTTATTTAACCTGTTCATAGAGTACTTATTAAGTTTCCTCATGAAAATATCAAATTGCAAAGAACTTTATGGAAGCTCGAAAATTCAAGTGTTTACAGTTGGACAACTCGTAAATATATGATAAATCAGTATCATTAATAGATCTAAAGGAACTGATAATATTTAATACGTTTCGTTTAATAATTGCAACTTGTGTAAAAACCTCACTTGTATACAGCTTACCTATATTCTACATTGATATACTAATACTTTTATTCCTGCAATGCTTCATAGAGTTCTTTTATTTTTCTGTACAAACTGTAAATTTTGATTAACCATAATTGATTTGATCATTTTTATTCTCATTTCAAAAATCTCCTCAAGAGATTTTTATGACAATGGAAAAAAAAATCAATTAATCAATCTATTAAACTATAAACACTATTAATTTATCTCTACTTTCCGCGTTGTTCAAAGTACAAAGCAAATATTATGTACTTATAACACTAAAAAAAGAAATTTGCTATTCACTCCGTGATTAAAAGGAAAGTTTGCATTTTTGAGTAAACTATGTAAATATAATTATTTAGTTTTATTCAAAAAAGTGAAGTAATTTATTATTTTAAAAAGAAATAATCTTGTATTGCTACAACTGCCTGCACATTTGAAACCTTTTAGACGTTGATTTTTTTTTCTTTCTTGTGAAAACCTATTTGAAATGATATATTTTGTTGCCAGTTTACCGAGACACTTAAAAACTTAAGATGTTTTTTTAAATCTGGAAAAATAACATAATTAAATAGGATATCAATATATATCCGAAATTGATCTAACGACCATCTGTTTGAAGTGCATCACAGAGTATTATCACAACCTCAATAACACTGAGGTATCAGGATGGTTCGCCTCTGGAAAATTTGTCATCAAATTACTGGCCCTGGAAAAATTCGCCATGGATAAATCTTGTCGGGCGAAAGAATTGCCTTCCTTTATTTCATGTGAATAATAATCTCACTTATGTATTGACTAATGAGTAATAATTTCGAACCCGATACACTAATAATTAACCAATTGAATATTAAATAATTAATATAAACTAATCGATAAATTAAATGTGAATGTCTCTGTCTATATATGTGTGTGTATGTCCTTCAAACACGGCTGAACCAATGGACGGATTTTGCTGAAATTTTTCATCTAAGTTCTCATAGCTCCAGAAACGGTTCTGGTTACATTTTTTTGGGTCCTCGGGCCATGGCAGTCTTTAAAAGCATTTTTATCACTTCACCTGTAGAAGAGGGCAGGGGTGTATTTAAATATTATAAGTGTTCTTTTGTGGTTAGGGAAACAGCAGTGGAAGAGTTTAAACTGTCTCTGGGACCAGCAGCGTCAAACTCGTGAGAGGAGGTGTATTCTAGCATATTCGAAAGGGTGTTGGATCATAAAAATATGGCGGTAGTAAAGTTGAAACTGTATTTATGTCCAGCATGTCACCTATACAACCTTAGGGATGGGTGTTTTTGTATATTAGGAGGGTTCTTCATGCTCGGAGAAACGGCGGCGGATTATTATAACTTAACTCGTGCCCCGCAGTTTGTCTGCACTACCCGAAGGTGGTGGTGTATTATAGCATATTGGAAGGGGTTTTTGGTGCTTAGAAATTAGGTAGCAGTGCAGTTTAAACTGCCTTGAGTCTTGGTACTTCACGTGTACAACCTGAAGGGGGGTATTTTGGAATATTATGAAGGGAATGGTTATGAGGGGTTGTGTACAAAATTTAACTTGCCTCGGTTCTAGCAGTTCATTTGAACAACCCATGGGTGGGGGTATAGTCTAGCTTATTTAAAGGGGTTTTTGGTGCTTAGAAATGGGGAGAAGTGCAGTTTAAACTGCCTTGAAGCCTGTTACTTTAATTGAACAACCTCAGGGCCAGGATGCATTTTGCCATATCATGAGGGTTTTTTTATTGCTCAGGGAAGGGGCTACGTATAAATTTAACTGGACTCGGGCCCAGCAGCTTATCAGCACAACCCTTGTGGAGGGAGTATTCTAGCAAATTGGAACGGTTCCGTGGTGCCTAGAAACACGGCGGTGTTAGAGTTTAAATTGCTTTGAGGCCTGGTACTTCTCCTGTAAAACTTGAGGGCCGGGGTATATTTTAGGATATTATGAAAGCTTTTTTGTGCTCAGGACTGGGCAGAGTAGAAATTTAACTTGACTCGAGCACAGTAATTTACCAGTACAACCCATAGGCTGGGTTGTATTATAAAATATTAGAAGGGTTCTTTAGTGCCCAAAATGTAGCGGTGTAAGAGTTTTAACTGTATTTTATCACGGTACTTCATCTGTTCAACCTGAGAGCTGGAGTGTATTTTTGGATATTAGGAGGGTTTTTATGCTCATGGATGCGCTTGCAAGACTGCGAGCTCGGGGTTTGACCCAGAATTAGAAACTACTTCCTCATCATGTGAAAGAAGATTGCCTATATATTTGTATACTTACAATAAAACTACGTAAATGAGAATAATTATTAAAATTTTATTTTTTGTTTTATATTTAGCATTAGAGTTCTTAAATGATTTTAATTTCTTAATGTCTTGGGCAACGCCGGGCAAATTTACTCAAGTAATAATTATAAGATAAAAGAAAAATAAACAAATATTACAGCAAATCGAATGGAGGAAGTGTTAATCACTAAGTTATGTGTTATCAATTATGATTAGACTGTAGACATGATGGATTATTCATATTGGAAAAGATTCATAGATAGACGAACAAGCATAAAGTCAAATTAGGCAAGAGCAGTGATTTTTAGTTATGTCCGAGGATATGTAAGAAGAAGATGTGGTTAAATGTGCTGAGGCAAATTATTTACAGGGTTGGGGGAGGCACTCAAAGGTCGGATTGTAGGAGGAGCACATGGAAATGAGAGACGTAGCGAAGAAAACATTAAAGCTCCTCATAGTTGGATCAACTTTGAATTAGAATAGAAAAATGAAAACATACATAGGGATGAAAATCGGCGGTATTTTTTTAGGTAGCCCATTTTTTCTTCTTTGAGTTGGCAACCTAAAGAATTTATTTTCTTTTCCTAAGCTTTTGTTCATTTTTATTTAATTTCTTTTTTCTATTACATACAAGCTATAATTGATGTATACAAAACCGGATTGAACATTTGCGTGTGGTTATAAAAGACAAAGAGTAACCCTGAAGATTTGTTACGGAGTTATAATGGTAAGTTCTTGTTGGAACCAGACTCTTTCGAATCCTGGATTGTTCTTTATCAATTGTTATTACTTTAAATTTTCATTTATATACTAAATTTTATTTTGAAGTATGGCTTTGAATTGAAATTATACTTAAAAACGTGATTTTTAAAAACAGGCTTTTAAGGCTAAACCTACTGCGATTGAAAGTTTTAATTCTCACTCCGTACTCTATGGCTTAAATAACAATAAGAAATATGTGCTTTAGCTACCAGGAGAAAATGCTGTTGCATAACGCTTTTAATTATTTTGATCCCAAAAATTGACTTTGGTATTGACTCCAAAATAGAGATATTGGTAAATCCATATAGACATCCGTGAAAAATATATCAAAGAAAATATGAATTTCTTTCAAGTCTTAGACTCATATCAATTTTGATATGTTTTTGTTTTAGAATACATAATCACCATATGTTATTCCAATGCATAGCAAAACATAAGTATCTAATTGAATATAGAGTTTAACACAGGGTGTGTTATAAAATTGGGTAGTTCTTATGATAATATGTTATAATATGAACCCAATACTTATAAACACTCGTAAATTCTATTATATTATTAAAGTCCATATACATATCTGGTCTGGGATATTCTATTGTATGTATATTGACTCCATCATTAAAATATTGGTTCAACTCGAGCAATTGAGATGTTAGATTATTTTTTTTTACACAAATTTCTATAAAATAAGATTTAGAATGCGTGTGAGACTGTTTGTAATTGCAATGAGCAAGAATTTTTATTTTCTTAATCTTTTATGATTATTACGGAATTCTGGAGAAGGGAACATCAAAGTAAAAAGTAATAAATAGTTACTCGGAAATTATAGGTGCATGTTGTGGTTGGGACTTGGAGTAGAATTGAAGGTTGAATCAGAGTACCTCCAACATATATGCCCTTGCTATATAAGAAGTTGGATTTGTGATATATTTGCTCTTACGGCTGCTTGCAACGGATCAAATATTTCGTTATGATTGCTAAGATGCTGTCCTCCTAGATATTATTAAAATTGCTAAGATTATTTCCTTAATTTTTGGTCAATTTATATTTTGTCACGTCATATTTTATACAACTCTACCTATACTGAAAGCCAGTCATTCAACTTTCTTAATATGATAATCAAACTATAACAAATAATTTTACTTTCATAGTAAATCAATTGTGTGACATATAACTTTTTTCGTGCTTTATAAAGTTTTTTGTGTTTGACAACAATGTCTTAATTAATTTTTTAATACATCAAATCATCGTTTTCGTATAAAATAGATAAATTTTTTATGTAGTTCCTAACATATCAAATAAAAGCATGAATCAAATTCTTATAATCTCTTTAAATCACTTAGATGGTCAACAAATCCATCTTATTATTTACTCCAGTCCCAAGTTAAATAAAATGTATTTCTGATAGTGACTTCAAACTCCTACTCCATTCTTTTTCCAGGAATGCTCTCGTGGAAGTAACTGCACTACACTCAAAAAACAGATGTACTATGTTCTCATTTCTTATCCACGGATATACAACATGTAGAATTTTTTCTGAGGGTCTTCATTGGATTTATTTGCTTAGAGTAAAGATGTAGCTCAGAAGTTTCTAAATCCCTTATTAGCCAGCATTTATAAATTATAAATTTTCAATTTGATGTACCGTACCGACTACAAGACAAGACAGACTGATTTTGACTTTATAGAGTATAACAGTGGTCCTTTAACAATAAACGTGAAAGAAGGTGATATATAGCTACTTTTAGTAACAGGTATACTCTATGACGTCACTATTAAAAAGTGTGTTGGAAGTAAACCATCTGTCAGAAAAGCATTTTGCCATAAACTTGTATTTCTATTAATCTGCCATTGTACGCAGTTCTAAGATATTAAGCACACACTAAAAAGTGAATCCTCTGCAAACAAATAGACAGACCAACTTGCTTTATTAAAATAAGAATTTATGTTTATATTTATCCTACAAGTGCTTGATAGTTATTACTCACAAATAAAATCTGTTCAACCGAAAATCCTACAAATTTTCATTTCCTTCAATATGTAAATATTAATATTGTGGTTCTAATATTTTTATAGCAATTATTATTGTTGAGATTTATAAAAATGCCATGAGACAATATCATTTATTTTCTTCAAGTGTTGTATAACAACACATTATGATTACTTCACTCGGATAAATACTGAGTTAAATAACTTGCGAGCAAAAATTGTTCTAATCCTAGTCATTTTTTGAACAGGATAGATGTAGGAACAAATAAAGAGTCAACTAAAAATACTAAAAAATGACAGTATTAAAACTAGTAAACAAATTAATGACAAGAGGACCACGTTATCAATATTTGTACAATGCCATGGTCGTAGCAATAAGGAAGTCAAATAATCATGAATATTACTGTATAAATAACAACACACCGTCTAAAAATAATTTTTCCAACTATAAAACTATTATTCAATAATATACTTTAATTGTTCATAGCTAAATAAGAAATGATTAGTATCCAACCAATCAGTGTTAGTGATTCGAGGAAAATAAGAAGAAAAATCGATAGCTGACAAGCTAATCCGGTGCATATTTTTGTGTGTGTTATATATAACACCGGTTGGTATACCAACACAATTCAACTATTGATGTAGATCTGACTCAAAGCACTAGACAAAACAAGTAAAGATGGTACTTTTGATATATGAAGATAATAACTTTTTTTATAACTAGGATTAAGTAATACTATATGTTTTGTAAGATCCGAAAAATCCATCAGATGTTTCTTATGATTCGTGATAGTTCGTGTAGTCGAAGCTTTAACAGGTCTCTGATCTTTTTGGATAATATAAGTATATTTAAACTTTACACTAGTACTTCGGATCCGTCTCCAATACCCGTCGTATCTCTAATAGTGACTGTGTTTTAAGCTTCAGAATGCATGAAATTGAGGCCGTTTGTTCTTGAATTTTTCATATTTAAAGCTGCTTATTTAAACGTTTATTATATTTTCCTTAAAAGACATAGTTTTTATACCAAGGACAAGAAACATTTTGGTGTACTTACATATATATATATGTAATTGTCATTAAAATCCAACAGTTATTTTGGTATAAAATGTTAACAAAGTATTATCTATCCCACATTGAATCTATTCTTTGATTGATATTTCTTTATATACTCGTATTTATTATAAATGATACTTTTTCAATTCTTAATCTATCTATGTTTCGAAATCCCATTCTACTCCATTGATAAGTTGTTATCTAATTTATGCAGGTAGGTTTGATTGGTTGAAAATAGGTTTATGTATACACTATGTCCATAAAAGTATTCAATCCTTGATGTAAATGTTACTTTGACCGCGGTCCGTATCAGTGAGACATCTAATAGCTCTTTTCCAATACAATGTTCATTAATACATTTAGTTATATATTCATTGTGTATTTCATGGATGAAGCATGGCATTATAGATATGTGGAAATCGATCGACAAGGGTGTCTGAAGGAATATATATATATTGAGGTGGGAAGAAATGGACTTTTGGAAATTTTTTCGGGAAAAAAAAATCAAAAATCCATAGCCTTCACAAAAAATTTCAAAAATCAATAGTTCTTTAAAAAAAATGAATAATTAAATTCAATAATTATTAAAATGAAATTTAAAATATTATAATTTTTACCAAAAAAAAAAAAGTTTTCAATTATAAATATTAATTTTTGTGAAAAAAAAATTTCAAAAATCCATAGCTATTCACAAAAAATTCAATGCATGCTGCATAATTTTCCTGAACGACCTTCTTTTAAGAAAAGTAATCCTTCAAATAAAATTTTTTTAGTGTAATATTTTTCATCCTGACCAAAAAAATCTATAATTTGGCGGGAGGACTATAACCCTCCAGCTAACCCCATCTAGACGCTGCTGATTGAATTCCTTCCCTTATCCTTTTTTTCAAATTTGAGTCATAGACCCTTCGCCTCATACATGCTGCGACAATATAACTTCCTTTTTTATAATGCGAGGCAATCAGGCCTAAATAATGAAGCTGGGCATACTTGGTTTCCATCTATATTCTAAACTTTTCTTGTAAATACAATGAATGACTATTATGGATTGAAGTAGTGAGGAACATACGTTTGCAGTCGAAAAAAAAAATATATAATACTTTTGACAACAATTTGAAAATCAGTTAATAACTCGAATTTCTAATATTCAAATAACAGTTTCTTCAATTTTTTTTATAGTTTGAAATATATGATTATGCCCTAAAGATAAAATTGATGTTCCTAGATCCGGTGTTATGTAAAATTTATAAATTGGTGCAATTTGCTTATATCGATTATTTGGAATAAAATGTATTCTCAAAAATGAATATTTGTAAGACCTTTGGATACTCACTAATATAAACAATTACTTTTTGAACTAATTATCCATAACTATAAGCAATAAAATATCAGTCAAAATAATTTTCATCTTTTTGTATAAAAAGTTATCCTTCTTGAATGGAAAGTTGTTTAAAGAGAAACAAAAAAATGTGAAAATCACAAGATATTTTAAATACAAAAGTTCCATTTATTCAAAAATGTTCATCTATTTGATATGATTCTGGGAAATTTTTTAAATGTCAGTATGAAACAAAAAACAAAAAATGATGATTTATATAACTTGTTTCTTTAGAAATAAATACTTTAAAACCATATCAATGTTAGAAAATGAGTTTTTTTTTTTTTAATTTTATAAAATCGTAGTTTATTCATTCTCTCCTGCTGTTCCCGTATGGGATCACAAAATATCTTAAAATGAAAAGATGTGTAGAATAAAAATCTTTTTTGTACATACATACCTCGTTAAATACCTAGATTAATACGGGATCATACTGTATCACCTGAATTATAGAAGTTAAACTTCTTAAAATTTAGATAATATTCTATCTACATCAGTTTATATATGTTTTGTTTTTTTCAATTAAAAAAAAAATATAGATGGAACAACTTACATCAATGGACAACGCGTTCCAAACAAATAATGATCTTGAACGCAATGTACGTTGGTTTGCACACGGTCTTTCCAATAGAGAGAAATATGCTACATATATATATGTACTTGAAATAAGATTCTTAGGTCAAATGGAGTAAATGTAATACTTTAATGTTTACTTATACTTAATCAGTGCAACTCCATCTAACCAATTAAAGAACCATTAAATTAATAGAAGAGAAAGGATAATGATTAAATTTGTATTGAAAATGTGAAGAAGATAATTTTTATAATGTAATTTTGTTTAAGCGAGATTTTAAAAATGTTAAACTAAATATATTTAGCTCTAATTTATGTTTAATTTCTTATTGTACACACTAAATAACAATTGACTCATATGGGAAAAGTAAAAATGGCGTCTTTATTCCAGATATCTAGAGTTCCATGGATGAAGTGACGTAATACTGGTCTACTGAGTATTGAAGTGTTCTTATAAATTATATCCAGTGTACGCCCTAAATCAAAGAGTGGTTTTTGGAACCTCATCAAACGGTCTGGAATCTGGTTCTCAAGATGAAGACCTTTCTTTTTAATCCTTAAATTTATTAGCCTTGAATTGGTTTTGAATAAGGTCATTTTGATCACTACTTTTGAGTCATAAATAATTTCTATAAGGCTCGTAATATGAGGAGTGGTAGTAGTTTGCCTATTAATTGGTACAAGTAAGCGTAGAACCATACTAAGAAAGCTTGGGTCAAGGACTCAATATAAAACGTAATAGGTGACGATTTAATCAGTTATAATTTGACCTCTACAAAAATGGTCTCGTTTATGTAATTTCACTAACATTTTCTCTATTATTCTCGATAAATAATAATGCAAAACACGTTTCGGTCAAGCACATGTAAAATTACAATTACATTCATTTCAATTTCCCCCTAATCTTTACAAAAAAAAAAATATTATCTTTTTTCAAACATGCTTTTAACTAATATTTTCCTCGCTATCTTTTAACTTGCAAATCACTCCATTAGTGCTTTGCTTATCCTAATCTTAATAAAATGAAGTGTATTATAAAATTGTGTTACTAACAGTTCCAAAGTATACAGCATGATATAAAATGGTCAAAATATTTAATTTCAGCTGTATATAAATCTCAATAATAATAGTATATGGCCAATACAAAAGTTCATCCTAATAAAATGTATCATGGTCAGGAAAAGAGTGGATTAAAGTGTGGGGTAATAAATCAGCTCGTATTTACTTTAATGAGATACTTCAATGTCTTAAAAACTCATTTGAAGACATTAAAATGCATAACTACATTAATCTTTTTGTACGCGTATAACATGGAGTAAATTTATGATGTGAGTGAAAAAAATGTTCTTTATAGAATTAATGTATTTTTTTGCGTAATTTAAAACATTCTCAACGAGATTTTAACCCATACGACACAAAGGAGAATTTTAATGTACAAAATCTTCAAAAACGACCTAAACTCTTTGAAAGAAGTAAACAATATCATCTATCCATCAGAATTAATTAATTTTTCTCAAAATGGAATGTGGACTACAATTGTAATCTTATACGAATTATCATCAATTTCTATCGACAGCTGATTCCAATTAACATTTCAGATTTGCCGCAAATTGTACTTAAATTAGCCAAAATTGATCGTCACAATAAAAGAATAAAAATTGATAGATTTTATTTGAAATCGGCCAATATAAGTTTCCTAAATAAAATATAGGCTTTAACCTATAGTTAAAATTCTTGGGTATCTTAACTCATTTAACAAATTTGAATAGTAGGTCTCTAACTTACTCTAATATGTCTTTGAAATATTGGGATGTAAGGCTCCTCCGTCTAAAATACAACACTTTTTGAAAATTACAAAAATTGATATATTTCAAAAAATATCATTAAATTTGGAAAATTTAATTCATTAATACAATAAGTTATTTACATTCTTAATCAATATATCTACCTTTTGCCTTAATGACCAGTTCCACCCTGGTGTGGAACTTTGCACAGCATTTCTTTACAACGCTCGGCTCTAGATTTGATCAAATAGAGATGATGGCCTTCGGTTGGTCCATTGTTGTTGTGTATCGGACTCCCAAAAAGCTTCCCCTTGAGGTGCTCAAAAGACCAAAGTCCAGGGGGATCCGTCGGGGCTGTGGGAAGGCCAACAGTCTAGCTTTTCCATTTTGTTGAGTAGGATTTTGCTCCAGATCAAGTGATTAACTCGATCCAAAGGCTTCAAACTCTGACAAGGAATTATCTTGTAGATATTAGGATAGAAGTCATATTTCAACCAGTGTTGTATGGTGATCTGGCTGCTATAAAATTCACGAGCATGGCCATTGAGAGTTTCCTTCCTCTTTTGGATTCAATAGTGCCTCAACCAAATATTTTGGCCTTTTTACCCTTGATCTGGACCTTGTGGAAGGTAGGCGTGCCTCTTGTGGTCACCCACTATAAAGTAGAGTGGTTACAGCCCATTACTTTAGAGATCTCTGATGGTTATTTTCCACTAGCAAATAGCTCCTGATTTGCAGCTCTGCGTTGCTCCATGTTTTTGGTTATGACGCTTTTATTTCTCGGTTGACTTTATTTTTTTTTTTTTTAGAGTTTCTTTATACAATTGTTGACAATAAGCTATTATTGTTTATTATCAAAATACAGCAAATAGACAGAGGCACGCCATTTAAAAAGTGTTGTATATTAGGACAAAGAGCCTGAATGAAGTAAAAAAGTTTATTACGGATGTTTTCCTTCCCTTGATGTGTGGTTCGTTTTTATATTGATGCAACAGTATTTATTGCTGTAGGTATTACTATGTTATTTCAAATGGAATTATGAATATTATATACAGCTAATGGGTCAGAAAATATGTGCTTACTACATACTTTAGTTACAAACAATCAAAACGTGATTTGAGAGATTATATTTTTTATATGAACAATATAAGTAGATATGAATACACAACCAGTGTATGAATCGTTCAATCAGGTTACCAGAAGGTACATTGAGCAAAACAAATCATTTAAAAAAAACAAATCTCACCGAATTCATCTCAGATCCATTTATTTGACGCAAATGATTCTTTAGAACTATAACACGAAACATCTTTTTTTATTATTTATCAGCCAATCTGATGGCTATGACGTAACGTCTGACATATTTCCAAAAATTGGCGTGATGTTACATTGTAATGATTTATATGATTGTAGGATAGATCAAACATATGTATCTAAATTAGCTGAAAATGTCAGAGTTAAATATTCAAATTCAGAGTAGCTTGATGCCTTGAATAGGTGATTGTATTTCGCAGCGTCTCCTCGGAGAGGAAGCAAATACAAATGTTCAAAATAACTTGGGAGTAAAGGTAGGTTCGCTGAAGTTATCACACATTTCTTCATCCTTCTTCTTCTTATCCTTATGTAATAACTTTTTATGTTTCAAAAAAACAACAACCATCAAGTGAAGTACCATAATTGTAATAAAATGTGTGCAAAAGCACTTTAGTGAACCCACCTATAGCTAATTCTTCCCAACTTATTATATTATACTAAGAATTGTTCACAGCTTAACAAGAGATTAATCTAATTCAACCAATCAACAGTCAGAACATTGATTAGGAAAAAGAAGCAGAAACATCGATAGCGGTAAATATCTGTAACAGTAAGATAACTCAGTAAGGGCTCTCAAGATTCACATAATGTCCTTCAATTGGGCTTTAAGTTTTAAATATGTTTAGATGAATATTTAGTAGTTGATATAAACAAAAATATTTATTGACTTTGGATTAAAATCCAACCACACTTGAGGCTTGTTTTGAGGCCTTTATTACTAAAATGGGAGGTTTGTAATTGAAGTATTGCAGTTTTAAATTGTCATTGATTGTAAATAAGATATTTTCAGCCATTTTGAGTAGTTTATAAGCGAAAAATTACTTATTATGTACTACAATTTGACATTGAGGGTAAGGCTGTAATACTGCTACCTAGAAAAGTGGCCCCGTGGAATGTGTGTAAGTGACCCTCCAGCATTCAACTAAAAAAATACACAATTTACAGCATTAATGATCCATTAAGACCGCAGGATTTACATTTTTTCTTAATTTAATCAGCTCCTTGTTTTGATATGATAATTTTTTTAATAAAAAATAAATCAACAAGCTTAAAATTTGCAGAGATATTCTCTAACTATTATTTAACAATAAGTATTAAAATGCAAAAAAAAGGTACAAAATTACCTAACAGACTCTTTATATTGTTGTCCAAACAAAATAAAATTTAATAAAACTTCCCTCATACTGAAATAATATTTTTTTAATAGAAAATGGATTTACAAGCCTTAAAATTTGTACATATATCCCCCTGTTATTCTTTAAATATATCGTACAAAATAAAATAAAATATGTATAAAAGAAAAAAGTCAAAAATGTCGTTACACTACGTTCAAAATGTGAGGCGCGCCATTTTTGTTTTTGTTCCTATAAATAAAGCTACAAACAACAATATTAAAAGTACTTCATATCTAAAAAAATATTATAATAAGGTACTATCTCGTTCATCATGAGCGTCCTGAGCAAAAACAAAAGTTCAAATAAATTAAATATTCATGGAGATATTACGAGTTCAAACTTGTATAAATAGCCATGTAGAAATATCTACACTTCGGTCTTAATGGCTTAATACAAGTGATTCTTGAAGGTCGAAATTATATTTGACCCACGTACTTTATATAGTGCAGGTGTTTGGGCTTCTGAAAATTGTAAAATGTACGTTAGTGTCTTTAAAAAAAAAGTTGAAACGATTTAAAAAGATGAAAAGATTTCCATCTTCAAATAGGGATCAAGATAAATCTAAATTGCTGTCTTCTACTTCAATTTTAGATCTTTGAACATGTGTATTGTTAGAAACAGTATTACTATCACTTTCCAAAGTTTCACATTTACATTGAATGAATAAATTAAAGTGCGTCTACATATGAAGGTAATTATAAAAATACAAGATAAGACAACAAAGAAGAAAAAAAAGCAACTTGATGATGAAGAAATCAAGATAATATCCTTTTTATTTTACCTGTTAATGAAAAGTGCATTGACAATGAATGATACACCTTTCAAATGGTATAAAATGTGTGAAGTCATCACTTAATTTTATCTTTATAAACCGAATAAAAAAGGGGATGGTAATTGATATTTGGAGCTTCATGTTTTTTTGTGACTTTTTGTATGTGGATTGTAATTTTGTTTTTGTTTTTTACTGCGACCATGAGTTCATTTGGCATCAAAAGATTAACCGCTAATCTAACCGTGATAATAATGATGAAAATCCTATGAATTTTTTAGATCGCCCGTTTTTTGCGAATTTGTTATTTGAAGAGTAAATTTTCTTATCCTGAGCTATTAAAAGAAGTCTTCTGAGTAGTGAACTTCTTTTCCTACTTCATTCAGCATATTCACAACCTGATTAAACATTCGTGTGTGCCCATAAAAGATGGAGTGTAACCCTGAGGATTTGTTGCAGAATTATAATTATAATTCCTTGTTGGACTCAGAGTAGAATTAGCTTTTCCCAGCTAATTGTAACTGATATAATGAAACGTCTTGATTTCTAATCCGCTCTCCTTGTAAAACATTCTTTAAATTGTCGGGGTTACCGTGTAGATTTTCGGTTTCTTTTTTTAACATGCCCAAAATACACATGATTTTCAACACTAAGGATCGGCGTGGAAGTATTGGGATCACTTTAAGTAAGGCCAACGTTTGATTGTAGAATATAGAGGACTTGCACATGGTAGATAATTTTTTTTAATGATATAAATTGAAAAAAATGACGTTTATTGGAAAAATATTAAAATATTTTTCTGCAAAAAAATCTTGTTTGAATTATTTTAAAGATGCATCATACAAATCTTGTGTATTTATTTAAATACTGGGGTTAGTACCCGGCTCTCACCGTACGTATTGGCGTCGACGAACATAAAACTTTTGTTTAATTTAAAATACCAAATAAATTTTTCAAAAGACAAACAAACATAACAATAATTTATCGATAATTTCAAAAAAAGGCCTACTATTATGTCTTTGCTCACGGTAAAATGGGCTTACTCACTAGATCTAATACGAAACGACATCTTGTTTTTCCCTACGCGCACTATTTTTATCTACAGAGTGTGATAGATAAACTTTCTGCGATCAAGAAGCAAAACCAAGACCTCAATAACTTTTTCTTATAAAAGTTTAATGAAAAATGTTAGTGAAAAAACTTTTAACAATCAATCTAGGCAAGAATTATTCAATATGACCGCCTCCAGCCTCTATCACAGCCTTCACACGTGGTCGGAACTTGGCACAGGTTGCTACAATATAATCGTTGGACATATTGGCCCATTTCTTTTTGCTGCTGGCCTTAAGCTTTTGTACATTTCTGCGTGATGTCTTTCCTAACTTGCTCTCTAAGACGCTCAACACACTGAAGACAAAGGATTGAGATCAGGACTGGAAGAGGGCCAGAAGGCAAAGTCCAAGCAGTCAGCAAAGTGCTCCTTACAGAGGTAACGTATCTTCAAGGTTGTATGGGTGGGGCACATTTTTGGGTCCACACATGCTTGTTCTCAGAATATTTAGCCTTCAGTCAGGGCAAGATTCTCCACTTCAGGACCTTATAGTAGGCCTCAGCCACGATTTTCTCATTAGACTAGAAGAATAAGGGATCCATTTTGGTCCATCAGAGGCCACGACTCCTAAGCAAATTATTTGGCCAGATGTATTTTCCTAACGGTGCCTTGGACTTCCTCAGGTAATGCTGATATAAACCTGTCGTTTCTGCGCTTCAAAATCTGGTAGACTATGAAGATCTTCTTGGTTGAGAATATCTTCACAGTCGACGGATGACTCTTCAAGTAATTAATGACTTTTTTGCATCTCGCAAGCAATAAGGCTTTATCCTGTCAGTGGGGAGATGTCTTGGCGTCCTTAGAAAGCTCTTAAAGCCTAGGTCATCATGAATTGTTCTCCTGATGGTGATCTCGTCCACGTTGAAGTGGTGCATTGATGCTGTTGGATCTTCATGATCTTGGTCTCTAGGGACTTGAGAAATATTTAATCTCGCTTCAAATCATTTCCTCCACTTTCTGCCTTCATTTTGACTTCTTTCCATTCTCCTTGGCCACCTTAATGTTCTGGTTCATCCTCATGGGCACACCTATAATGTCTTGAATTCTTTTTGGATCAATATACTTCTCGAGAACATCCAAAACCCTTTGCCTCTTTTTATTTCTGTTCACTCATTTTTCGTCAGATTTTTATCAAATCAAAACAATGCGCAAGTAAAATTATACATGTATCGAAACATTGTTTGAGATGTCACCTGAAACCTTAAATGGTGCAAAAAAAAAAATCCATGTCGCACTCTGTAGAAAACGTCACAAACCTTTTTTGAAATAACATAGATGTGAATTATGATTATTCATTTTGTGGCTATTTCCAACTAGGGGATTCCTGAGTCTCCACAGGCTGTTTGTATAATTTTAAAAGCTTCTTTCTTTTGCGGTCAACGTCTTCAGACCGCAGATCGATGCAGTACCGAGTCACATGACAAAAGTTTTATTATTGCTTCATTTTTTGGACCAAATGAGTGAGTCGATCACTTGATCGACTCAGCCCTATAATTGACCGACCCAACACTAGTTTTTTCCTCAACAATAAAAAAATATTAATAACAAATTAAATAAAATATATATATATATATTACTTGATGGGCCAGGTAGTACTTTAGCTCGTTGCTAAATGGTATTTCAAATGTAGATGGTCTTTATAATAGAGTTCATTTTCTCCTATATACCATAAGGCGTGCTACCAAATTCTCTTCCTGATCTTCAAAATTCCGATTCCTACGTAAATGAAAGCTAGAGATGATTTTTTGTACGAGCACAAGGTGAAGGCGAGAAAAAGACGTATAGTGTTAATGAATTAAGGCCATTGTTAATATCAAGTGCCTGTTATATGATTTTGGGAGAGAAAATGAAAATGAAGAGGACAATCTTCTATATTTAAAATGGCATAATACAGGAATAATATTATAGTTATAATCAAATCCTATATATATATATTTTATTGTACATTTTAAATCAATTTACAACAGAAATAGGTGATAATTTTTCTATTAGCCGGAGATGTTTACACCCTCACGACCTATTAAATAATGAACTATTAAAAAAAAAAGAACAGAAATAGCATAACGTTTTTAATTTTATAATGGATATACTTACTTTTTTCTATACATAGATCCATCCTTTAATTATAGCTTGTGTTTGCAATTTTAAAACACCTCTTACCTGCGCATGTACTTTGGAAAATAAGAAAATTAAGTTCCCATTAGCCAATCATCAGTATAATACTCCTTGGGCTTTTAAATTTTAGGAAGAGATCGTTGATGCGAAAAGGTTGGGAGCCACTGATTTATACAGATTATATTATAACAATGCTATTTCCGATGTATGTATGTAAAGAGTCTAACCCATAATAAGATTACATATACAAATATGTAATAATAAGTCTTTGGGGCATAAAATATGAATTGTTATGGGTATTATGAGTCATCATCATGTATTTAAGGAATGAGATTGTTAGATTAAAAAATAGATAGAGTATTCGTATGTAGGTAAAAAAAAATCTTTAAAAATAATCAACTTCCCAATTATCTCATAATAATCGTATACTCTTAGCTCCAACAGTCAAAATATAGAATATAAATACAACTGATATGAGTATTATTAAATAATAATAGTATTGCATTAATAGGGATGGGATTATTGTAGAGAAAATACGGAATTGAGCGATCATAAAAGGAAAAACTCTTGGTTTATATGACTATTTGTTTGTTCGTTCTTTAATTGATCATCAGGGTTTTAAAATCTAATATGAATGTAAATATTTTTTAAATTAAGGTGAAACCACTTCTGAGATAATGTCATAAAAATATGGTAACTTAGAAAGACTGTCTCCTTTCTCACTGATACATTCTAATTTTTAAAATAAGGAAAAATAATTATCCTTATCCTTGCCCTCTCTATTCATTACTGGCTCGTAATTTGCAATAACTTTTGAATTCTTTTTAGAACCACGGGTCATATCATCATGATATTTCCAATGTGATAAAAGTTGGATAATATTATGTTAGAGTGGGTTTTAGGTAATTTTGAGGCAAACATTTTCGCCTCTTGGAAAATTTGTCGAATCATATACTTGCCGCATAATATATTTGCCGCTTTTTTATATTTTAGGTTCGAACTTTAGGTTAGGGTAATTACTGTTGGAACGTTCCTTTCTTTATATCGCTGGGGTTTCTTTCATTTATTCAAGCCTCAACTAAGAGCATCACTATGATTCACTAAGGTACCACTAGTCACTGAGTCCTTTTGAAATAGACTCATGATTTCAGATCTGTGACTCCTTACTCCTTCGTCCTAATAAATACTATTCATTATTGATTTCTCATTATTTTCATGATTCCTTCATCTTCTGATGTAAGGAAGAGCCAATACAGTTAAGAACTAAAACTAAAGTTCGAATTGATATATTTTAAGAAAAGAAAAAGGCGGCAAATATATCATGTGACACAATTTCCAAGAGGCATAAATGTTTGCGGCAAAATTACTTTAACTACCTTTAACATAATTAACGCGTATCTAATACATTGCCAATAATTGTTATTAACATCTCAACCCAATGACAAATCAGGTTCCAATGACTCGATTCGAACAAACCGTATCAATTTAAAATTTTAGCATGACACCGGATCTGTTAACATCAACATTAGCTCTCTAGCATCATTATCTATGAAGCTATTTGCGTCCTTGGGCTTCCCCCGATACAGAGGCAAAAAATAATGGCTGCACGGCGTTTGTATTCAGAGAAAACTTCAAGGATTTTGTATAATTTCTCATAGAGTTTTGTCAGCTGAATTTAATGAGCACACACTTTTATATGCATAAGATCTGAGGGTTGCCAAGATATTGAGGTGGAAACTTGTTCTGCGTTTAAATTCGTATCCTGTACAATCATTTTTCGATAAAAAAACAAACTTTGTCTTCTCGACTAATTTCAACAAGATTTTGGTGTTGGATCCCTGCACTAACCTCTCGTAGTCACGTGCATGTATGTCGAGTCTTTCAACCAGGAGACTCACGTGCTAACTTGCATTAATAATACTCTTTTATACTCAAATTTATAGTTACGACTTCATTCAAAGCTTGACCGAATCAATCAGTTAATAATGCATTTGCCTATCAGTTTTCTTCGCATACTCATTAATAACGAGGAAGGTGTGTTGTCTAGGATTTTATCATCATCATCAGGAGGCCCAAAGTTACCTGTATCTCTCTTCCTCTCTCGCTCTTACAAGCGGTATATACATCGATATCATGATCAATACACTTTGAAGGATATATACGTAGATATATTAAGTGTGATAGAGTTAAGTCCGAAGAAGAAAGAGAAAAAAAATAAACTTCAATAGAATGATTAAATAAATGAATAATATTATTAACAAGAATGAATATTATGGTTGGACTTTATCAGTGATCATGATAAGCACTGCCTTTTTTTAAAAAGTAATAATAATAAAAAAAGAACCAAACCAGATTGTTAAATACATCATGTCTATTTCTACCCAAGGCGCGCACCTGCAAAAAACAAAAAAAAACAAAAAACAAGTTAAATGAATTTTTGAATTCTGATTATTTAGAAGATAGTTGATGAAGTGATAAAGAACACATACATACACTTATATACTACCTTAGCTGTAGATGAACTGGTTTTCTTATCAGTCAACCTAATATATATATTTAACTTCAACAAAGCTTTGATTTGATTTTTTTAATTGCGTTCTATTATTGAGCACAATTTACGATTTGATTTATCAAAAACATAAATATATATGTGTTTATTGTTGGTATATGTAATTAAATAGAAGGGCCTTAGCAGGAAAATATTTTTTAGAGGGGGGCTGTTTTTGGAATTTGTTTAAAAATCAAATTTCTGGGATAAAAATTTGACAAAATAAATTTTTTAGAAAAAAAAAATTGAAAAAAAATCCAACATCAAACTTTTTTGGAACTAAGTTTGAAATAGTATACATTTTTCTGAAAAAATTAATATCAAAAGTTAATTTTTTTGGGAAAAAAATTTCAAATATTAATTTTTTCAAAACTACACAGTAATTCACGCAAAATTAATTTAAAAAAAAATTCAAATATTAATTTTTTTGATAAAAAATTTGAAATATCTACAGCTAAACACAAAAAATTAAATTTAAAAAAAAATCATATATTAAATTTTCTTGTAAATAGCAAAAATTACTCAATTGAAGCCACTTTAACCCAACCCCTGCGGACGCCCCTGAGTATGGGATAGTTTTTCTGAAAAAAGACTAGGATACACATGTTTCTGGCTTCTACTTTGAAGAATATAAAAGAAACACAACGTGATTATAGATGTAAGAAGTAATTGATGGAGTTTATTTTCTCACTTTTTAATCAACTTTTTTAAATAAAAAGAGAGGTAAAAATGCATTAAATATTTACCAGAAAATTGGACCTGAATTGGTAGAACATTTACAAGGGCGTCCGCCAGATTATATTGGGGAGGGGGAGACTTGGTTTTCTTTGAAAAAATTAGAAAAATTAAACTTTTCTTTAAAAAAAATAAAAAATTACAAATATCAATTTAAAAAAAAAAAAATATTACACTTTTTGGGAAGAAATTTGAAAAAATGTATTCAATTTCAAATATTAATTTTAAAGTAAAATTTAAAAATTCCTTATTTTCTTCTACAAATGCTGGAAGGGCACTAGCCCCTAGTGCCCTTCCAGCATTTGTAGAAGAGTGCCTCCAATCCTCTTCCCTTCCTTATAAGAACTAGTTCTGGAGGGTGGAACAGTGCAAAAGGCAGCAAGGCTTCAACTTGCGGCTCCAAATATAATGAATATCTTTTTCCCTTTGACAATAGGCTTCTCCACATTTAAGATACAGTATCTCATGAGTTTTTGAGAATAGTTATAGATTTTTGAATTATTTTCCAAAAAAATTAGAAATTTCGAAAGTAGCTGTAGATTTTAGTATTTCTTTTTTTTGGTAAAAAAATTCAATTTTTTACAACTTTTTTTCTAAAAAATTAAATTTTTCAGATTTTTTTTTCCAAAAATTTAACCCTCCCCCCCAAATGTTATCCTGCAGACACCCATGTAAATTTTTCGTTTAATGCTACCGCAAGTTTTGGGTCCTTACTCTACGAGTATGCTAGAAAAAAGAAACCAAAAATCAACGTGGTAATTCTGGAAATTTGAAGAATGTTTTAGAGAAAAGTAACTAAGCTGTCATGACGTTTCATTAAATTATATTCGAGCTGTTAGAAGATTTCACACCATATCTTACAATGAAACTGACAGAAATTACCTCGATATAGATCCTCATTTCTTCTTTAAGTGCAACATTGCCTTACATTTATAACTTCCCAACATATCCAAAGAGTTACTCTTCCTTTTTTACGAAATAGGGATCACTTATTACTTAATAAATAGTTATTCTCTTTCAAAAATAAAAGAATAAGGATAATAGCTTAGAAAAAAACAATATATTTTATTAACAAATTACTTTTTAATTAAGGAACGTTTATTGTTAGGATCATGTCTTAAGTGAATGGTTGCATAATTTTTCTCAACTGGTTGGTTAGGGCTCTTCTTAATATCATTTGAGCATCTATACTCTCCTTCCTTATTTTGAAAGAGGGAATTTTTTAATTTTTTTATAAGGAAAAAAAATAAGGCTTTTCATTATAGAGATGATTTTTGAGATGCCTATTATCTCAAAAAATAAATATACTTGTTTAAGATCCTTTCCTTGTTCCTGTGTAAGATTATATTAGTATAAATAATATGAATATTAGATGCGCCTTTTCAAACCCATAAGGTATCAAAAAGTATTTTTTGTGAAATGTCGATTTTTTTTAGGTTATTATGATCATATTAACCTTATTCAAATCAATAAGAAAATACTAACATGTCCTGTTTTTCCTCTGTATAGAAAGGCTGTTTTTTTATTATTAAAAATATAAGTTTAATTTTCATTTTTTCATATTTATTATATCTTTGATTACTTTTATTTTAAATTTTACTTAACAAGAATATTATAGATAAAACATAATTTAGTAGTTTTTTGGCATAAATAACAAAATATTTTTTTACACTTTCTCTAATAAATTATTAAAAAAATATATAGGTGATATTTATGGAAGCAGTTTCTATCATTTAATAAACATAACAGTACTACAACTAAAGTTTTATTTTATTTATCTTGTATTACACACTACATTTTGTTCGTATATATTGAAAAGTTACCGCTATTTGGTTGGGCATCGCTGGGTTAATTGTTTATCTATTAATTCATTCCAGTTACTATGTTAAAGACTTCAAAAGAGGTTGTATTTTCGTTGATATTCCAAAGGATATTTATCAACTTATAGAGTTGGTTTTGAGTATTTAATAGAACTCTAAAAAATGTACTTCATTAAATTTCCCAATTTTTAGAAAATAATATTTGAAAAACCCGAAATAATTGACATATGGGTATTTTCTTACGATGTGACGATTCGGAATCGGAGAATCAGGTGTTTTTTCAGGGGTTCAGCATCGGGAAAGTAATGTTTGAATTGCAATTATGATTCTTATTTATGAAACATTTAAAATAAACTGTTGAGTATGACAAGAATTTGGGCCGAGTTTAACTATTTAAAACTTTTCTCAGTAATTAAAAAAAAAAATACTCCCTCCCCCCCATTAAGGAATTTTTGCTTTTTTACTGGAAAATTTAATGCTTGATTTTTTTTCAAGTAATTTTATGTTAAAAATGTAATGTTAAATTTTTTTTTGTCAAAATCTGTGAATTTTTGAAATTTTTTCAGAATAATTATGGGCTAATGAATTTGGAATAGATATTGAAATTTTTATGAATAGTTGTGAATTTTTGAAAAAAATTTAAATATCGAACTGTATTGTCAAAATATTCATATAAATATATGTTATATTAATATTATATCTATTACTTGGTAAATTATATAATAAAGAAGAAATTCAATTGATTTTGATTATGTGGCTAAGTTATAAATAAATATACATTGGTTGCAACTTGTAATCAAAACTAATTTAGTTTATGCTTTGTTTTGATTTTTGAAATACTTTTTTATTATGGAAATAAATATTTCTCTAAAATTACCCCATTATAAAACTCCACTTTAGAAAAAATATTAAAAAATTGACACCAAAACTTTTTTCAGATTTGTCGTAAATTGTAAATATTCAAATCCATATTTTTCATATATCGGAAGTTTATAAAAAAACACACAATTTTTGGATGTTTATTTACATAAATTAGTAATTTACAAAATACCTATTTTGAGGGAACTAGTGTTTGATTAGATTTTGTTTTGACCGATCATACATTATTTTTAGCATATCTTTGAGCAAAAGTGTTTTTCTGAGCCATGATGTATCCGTATTGATTGAAAAACAATGTAAAGTTTATGTAATACATAAACATTCAATACAAATTTTTTGGCGCGAGCTTAGGATTTGTAAAAATCAAAAAGGAAAAATCCATATGGGAATTATTTATTGATAAAAAAAAGAGAAGGAAGGGGTAATGTATATTTCTTACTTATGTTTATTCTATACAAATAATTTTAAGTATTAAAAATTTGGTATGTAAGAGAATGTTGACTATAAGCGTACTTTCTTTATTTCCAAATTTGACTGTACTCAGGAATACATCAGATTGACCGACTCATGTGCGATTTTTATACAAAAAATATACATTACTTTAATAATTCTTCGTACATATTACAAAATATATATATAATCGAATCATATTTCGCAAGCCGGATGTATGAAGCTCAAAAGGGCAAATTTATATATAAATATCCTATGTCAGAGTGCAGCAATAATAAGTCCATGCAACAACAGCAGACGAACGAACAAAGAAATGAGTCATAATTATTTGTGTGCATCATTATTGTGTTCCTATAGGCAACTCGTCTTCATACTATGATTATCTTATCAAACGTATTTTCATTACCCAAAAACATTCCTTACTATCCATTTTTGATATCAATATGCATATACATTAGACTGCCCCCTTTTCGAGTAATTTTTTACCACCTGGACAAAAACATTTCTGCTAAGAGTACTCAAAAAACTGACCTTGCCAAAGTTGCAAGCCTCTTAAGGCATTTAAAGTGTTGTAAAACCTAAAGATAGGACCTAAATACTCTGGTAAATTTCGGGTACACGAACTTTAAAACCAAACACTACAGATACGTGTTTCGAATTTTATAAGTATTTTACCGGCAGTTCAAAGGTTACATTTTTACCGATTAATCATGCCTAAACATTAAAAGTCCAATGTTCCTACCAGTGACGACACTAGTCCCTTTTGTTTCTGAAGCCCTTAAACTTTTTATCATAAATATATATGTTACGTACAAGGTGCAACTCTCATAATCAAATTGTACTAGTTGCAAACAAAAATTATGTGGAATAATTTTAAATTAAAGATTTATATTACTTTGGATGAGAATCATGCAGTTATTGAATATTCCATGGATGATCGATATATTAACGGTCTAATTTTGGACAATTTTAATACAAAATACTAAAATATAAGCACTCAGTGGGACAGTATAAAATTCAATTCCCTTCAGTTATACGAGTATTACATATAATTAAATAATAACAATGTAATTTTAATGGATCAAAATGGAAATTAATATATGGTTATTAGAGCCACCATTATTCTAATTAAATATTGCATTTGAATACAAAGAAATTGTCACTTGTACAATTTGTAACTTGTACAAACATCGTAACTTGTACACAACATATAAATAAAAGAATCAAATTGATATAAATAAATATATAACAGTGTCATTAACTTTTGGGCCCCCAAATGATGAAAGCTTGCAACATAAATGTTTATTACTACAAAAACATAACTATTAGTTATAATTAGTGTTAATATAAAATTGAAGAAGACATTACTTTTATTGTATCTGGTAACATTTTATCCGAACAAAAGCATTAGTTCCAAAGTTGAAAATAATAGGCTAATTACCAAATAATTTTTACCCCTTTGTTATGTTTCTTTTCCGGGAGAAGTAGCTTGATACAGTTAAGGAAACGGTGTATAAGGAATGCCGTGTACAATAACCCTACGATGCAAATATTTATGTAGATGTTCCTCCAATCACTGATCAAGATAAATAGAGTGTATGATCGATATATATAAAATCTTTTATAACAACTAGGATTGAGTATTAAGCTATACTACAAGCTTTTTAAGATTCGAACTTTCCCTCGGATGGTTTTATGACTTGTAAAAGTTCTGTTACTCAAAGACGGTTTATTTTTGAATCATTCAAGTTTATTTAAAGCTTACCTGGGTACATTAGATCTGGGTATAAGATCCGTCCTACCTTTAGTACAGGCTGTCTAAATTTACATAGATTTTTGAGTCAAAATTGGCTATTTTTAGGCTCGTGGTACCGCCTCCAATTTGGTCTTATTATTCAAAAATGGTGGTATTTATATTGTTAAGTATTTGATTTATCAGTAAAAGATATTGTACAGTGTGTTTCTACATTTAAAAAATCTCTCAGGTGTGCTTTATGATTTGTAGATCCCTTGTTTAATCAGCAAAATTGGGACCCTATTTGAAGTAATATTATATGAAGCACAAAAAGGGGACAGCCTAATATAAATTTACATATATTGTATGTACAGAAATGGAACAAAATAAGGCTTATCATCCTATTCATCACCATTCTTTCGAGGGCCAGGTATTCTCTCGAGAGTTTAATTGCCTCTTTTTGAAGGTTATCTAATTTTGCAAGTATATATATATATTAAATCAAAGTCTTAATTAAAGTATCTAAGAAAGGATTTTTAGTCAGAGAGAAAGAGAGTTGAACCATTTACAATATTCAATATCAGATCTTTGTAAGGAAGGAATAACAAAATAAATACAAGTCAAAAATATAGGTATACATACTGTAGTGATTCGATCTCTATATTTTATCATTTTGAAGTATCTTGAGAGAGGTAAGGTAGGCCATGGACTAAGTATTTACATGGAGTCAGTTGCTTATATTATTAGTATATTATCGGTATACGAATTCCATTTGATTCCGTCAAACAATCTGAATGCTATAGATAGTGATGTAAATAGTGTCTATTTTTTAGATGGCCCACTTTTTTGGAGTTGGTAATCTGATGAATGAACTTTTTTATTAGTCAGCTGCTGTTATTATTATTAACTAGTTGACAACAAGTAATCGAACAGAACGGGACAAACTTTGCTTAATTCAAATGATTGTAACACAAATTCAGGGGATCTTGAAAATAGATGGGAGGTCTCCTTATGTGAAAGAGGTTGTAAGTTTATCACTTATGGAGTATCAGGGAAGAGTACTCAGACTTGATCCGTGAACAGAAGGATGTTGGAGTGGATTGCTTATAATTGGCTTGTACTTATCATGAAATGTATCAGGACTCTTTCTATTAACTATCATGAATCATGACAATAAAATTACTTTCAGGAATACCTTGAAGGGGAGTCGTAGCGTGCAAATCCATCTCTTTCAATCTCTAATAATAACGTTCAACAGCAAAAAATTTTTACAAGAACAGAACATCCTCAGCTCAAGTAGAATTTGATACCATAATTCCAAATATGGACTTTTTTTTCTGTTAGCCTCATGGCCTCCAAAAAAAGGCCATCAATTTATTTTTGTCTATTTTTTAGATTCAAAGCTATTTTAAGCGCTTGGTGTTGAAGATAGGGATAAATTATATGAATATATTTCAAAACCTAGAGTAAAAATATTTAAAAACTATGTTTAAATTGTCGGTATAACGCCTATAACTTTTTATTCTAAGGCTCAAGCTTCAAGACGAAAATATTCAGATGGTTTAAAAGTATCTCATTTGATGGTTGGAAGTTTGAACTTTAATTTGAGAAAAAAAAGAAATTACACAAAAACGCTGTAAATTGTTGTCAATTTGAAATAAGGCCATGACAATATTTTAAGTATGCCATTGACAGTAGAAAAGAAAAGTAGGAAATATGGAGACAAAAAAAAAGAAGGAGGCGTTAGAACTTAAAAAGTATGAAATGAAATCCCTTTTGAGAGTAGGATCCCGAATTCGGGATCGTTGCTCATCAATGAAGAAGAGTTCCTTACCACTAAATCTCCAATGAATTACCCTTGGCCACTAGGATTTGATTTTGTGGACCTTATCCGAGGGTTTTCTAGAATGTCCGTTCTTTGAAGTCCATCAGTCACTACGGGTCTGCCACAAGTAATTTTTTTAGTTATTATGAAAAGGTTGCTATAATTGAATTATAACTTTCTACTTACCGTATCTCCCATTTCGAGATAGACCCCCTATTAGTATTCCATTAAATACGGCTCTTTGAGGGGAAGGGGGTGATGAATACTGAACATACCGAATCCTGAGCTATGTCTCATTTTCTGAACTTAAACTGTCCTTGTATTTTTTTCATCCCAATCAATTTTCTTCAAAAAAATTTATAAGCCTTTTTATTCGTAAAAACATCATAATTCGGGTTTAGTTTAAAGATTAAACAGAGTTAGTGATATATTAGAGTTTGAAAAATAGTAGCAAGTTAACTCAAGCTACTTTTGGGAGCACAAAAAGAAACGAATAAAAATAAAACTTTATAAAAATCAATTTCATATCTAACAATTTGTGACATCATTTTAATTATGTTTAGTTATATATTTTTAAGATTCATTTATGATCTATTTTGTATATATAGGCAATAGTAATGCGCTGGTTTAAAATTGTACAGGGGAACAAGTGGTAAGCCTATATATTTCAATCTGCAGTTCTCGTTCATCCCTAATAGATACGTTATTTGAACCCTTTCAATAGCATATTTCTTATTAAACAGTTATTCCTTGTCAAGGCCTCTCAAGTCTTACAAAATAGGCTAGAAGACTCATTTAATCTCGCACACATTTGTTCAAAGATTGGAAAGTAACAACCTTTTGTTTGGAAATGCATGTTCTGTAATTTTTGTGACAAATTGTTGTATAAATTGTGTGTGCATTTATCAAAAAAGTTGTTACTTTTCAATCTTTGAAAAATGTGTGTGTGATTAAATGAGTTTTTTACACGTTTTTCCTTTTCAAATAGTAAAAATGTAAAATATGGCAAATTTCTTTCTGTGAGAATTTCCATATTTGACGCACAAACAAATTACGACTGAATGGACCAAGGACAATAATCTGCGTATGGCCTTTTTAATGTACAATCACAACTTTACAATGTTTTATCCTATGATCCGATGGGACTAATAATGCAAAAGATATACTTAGTTAAAAAAAGAGCCGGGGAAAACGAAATTACTTTTTCCACAATCGAATATATAATTTGTGTCGCTGTATTCCGTATCGCTATATTCAATTTTGAGATAGAAAGAGAAAATATAACGTGCGGATAAATTGTAAACCTTAACCTCAATAGGTGCATATTCGACCAAAGTGCCGGATCACAGCTTGTAGAAACTTGCTTCATGCGTCTCTTCTATTCTTCTTCCTGAGTAGTATAATGAACGTAAAGTTGACTTTGCAAAGCGATCGTAAAAGTTGAAAGCCTCTTCATTTAAATATGTTCAATCTTGTCGGGTTTGGTAATAATTTGCCAATAAAACAGGGGGTTGAAAAAGTGGTTATGAGCCATTTTCATTAAGGCTTGGATATATTTATCTACAAAATATGCATTATGTAAGCATTGAAAGATACAATTAGTACCCCCCCCCCCTATCCGGAAAAGTATTTTATTGTTGCTCTAACTCATTTGTGGTATGTGAAATTCGTATATATATATATGTATATATGATATAAAAGCTAATAAGAGATTTCAATAGAATATTTTTTATATATGAAAAAAATCTTTATTCTGTTTTATGTACATTATAAACATATGATATGTATATTGAAAAATCATCCTCATTGTATTGAAGAAATGATATGATCAATATAGATCAAAATATTTAATGTAATAAAATATTTTCTTTTTAACTTTTATATGTACAAAATAGAAAATCAATATACGAAACTTTTATCTCACATACGTATATAATATATAAGTATATATATGTCAACAAGAACTCAAGATAAAACATTCATAATGAAATACATATCGCAATATGTATATATAATATATGTATTAGGGCTGTTTATTACACAACTTTTTTCGAATTTCGATTATGGTTAGTACGAAAAAGCTGAGTTGTGGCTTTAAAATATCCTTGGCAAGATTTTATTGCTCTATTATGTTATTTTGAAGTTAGAATCTCGGTCAAAGCTTGAAAAAAACAAACAAGTTTTATATTTTATTGATAAAGCATTGCTCCTGATTTTGTTTTAAATCAGTTTGATAAACATCGCTTCAACCTTTTAATCATATTCATTACATTATTTTCTAAAATGATCCTATAGAGCAAAAAAGAGAGAATCCCTTACATAAATTTTGATGATCTTCGAAAAAATATTTATTGATATTTTATATAGGTCGGAAAAATGTTAATCAAATATATTTTATGTAAATATATAAATAATTTAAAATTATTCATTTCATATTTGTTTTTAACTTGTATAAATTTCGTATACAAGTTGCAACTTGTACACAACAATCATAATGCATATTTTAGTGATGGGACGATAAATCCAATTTGGATGTTTTTTTCTGGAGTTTGCATCGGGAAAATAATGTTGAATTCCCGATTCTTATGTATTATTATTTACAAATGGTATTTAAATATTTGATACTTTTCTAAGTTATAAAAAATAAAAATGATGAAATATTTCCGTCAAGATACAAAAAAACGATCCTGTGAATTTACTACCTGAGTTTTGTAATTATATAAATTATAATAATTTATGATAAAAATGCTGGAAAGTGAAAAGAGACAAATTGAACATAACGTGAATGAGAACAAATAAATACATGTGATCGGAAAAAAAAATTATTTTGTGGAAAAAAGTTTTGTAAATGTAATGCATGTTGTCTCATAGGATCAAGAAAAGCTCACCTTGGAAAAAGTTCGCGGGCAGAGGATTCGTCTTGCTGGATTTAAAATAAATATTATTTACATTAAATAAAAAAACATCGGGATTTTTTTAAATTGTCCCATCAATAGTATATTTCCACTTCTATAAGCCACCTTGAGTTGAACCTACGCAGATAGAGTTCAAAAGAATAATTTCTCCATGGTGTATTTTACACTGAGCTATTTCCCTCTAATACACTACATTTTGTTGTCAGCTGACAATTTTTATTATTAGTATTCTGAACATTGATTGGTTGAATTTAAAATAGATTTCGTAGATCTACATTATCAATTCCCAATATATCAAACAAAAATATGTTTATATAAAAGAGTTGGCTTGATTTTGTACTATTTTTTCTTCTTAGTTTTTGAGTAAAGGTTGTGAGAAAAAAACTTTAATGATACTTTTTAGAGGTCTTAAAAATGTCAATCAAAAATATTTTATGTACCGTAGCAAATAATGCGTTATTTAATCGTTATTCACTATAAAAATAACTATTGCCTTTTTTCAAACATCTACCGAGAGGTGTGCCCTAAAGAGGACGACATTATGAGATTTTGTTTAGGTTATTTTATTACCACATGACAACTTTTCCACCTTGGCAATATTCGACACAATATTTGACAAACAACCCGCATTAATGTATATGTTGTATATCGATGATAGAGATTGTGCTTTTAAAGAAATAAAGATGAGGTATACGTAATAGACGAAGGACGTTTCAGAAGGTTTATAGATTCGTCATAATTAATGTATACAAATAATAAAAAAAATATAACAATAATTCAAAAAAATAAGACTCACTATCTACACAAAAACAAAAATGGAACGTGTGGGCTATTCATAGTTCCCAATTTGGGTTAACTAACTTTTTTTTTCCTTTTTTTATTCATTTATGCTTTTGAAAAAGTCGTCAAACCTTAAATGTAAATTATAATATAATTGTTGATTAATTTATTTTATTTAAAAACAAAAATACGTTCATTCATTTGTTATTATAGGTAGGACTATATATGAATAATGATGAGAGAAATAAATGACTGAGTCATCTTACATAAATACACATTTGTACTTTGTTTACCCATAAAATAATGTTAAATGATATTATTAATTTATCTTTAATCGTTAACCTAGTGAAGATTCATATATATATCAAATAAATTAAACAATAGCCACACAGTTACTTCACTAATTTGAAAGTTCATTCCACATTTTCTTTATGTAGCTTTAACTGGTTCAATGGGGTTGCACAGATTAAGCAAATAAAAATATTCGGGACTGGTAATTCCATTCCCTTTCTATTCATTTCTAGCAATTTCATTTCCGGTAAAATTCATCACCGGACATTTCATTCCAACATTGAAGAGGGATATTTCGTGACGTAATGCGGTTTATATTTCTAAGCTAGTTAGTAGTTTTTGTGTAGGGATGTAGTGGGAGGGAGGGTCAGTCGGCACTGGAGATGAGTAGTGATGAATGGAAGACGGATATGAATGATTTATGGTGCTTATGAATTAGAAATGATGCCATGATAAATCTTAATAGTGAGTAGGAATGGAATCCCGATCCGTGGATACTATGTATACCTTTGGAAATAGTAGTAAATCCCCCTCATTACACTCCTTCTTCTTCTATTTCCCAAGGCATATCCACTATAAATCATTCATATCCATCTCCTATCCATCACAAGTCATCAATGACTCATCACTCATCTGCTGTACCGACTGTTTAGCCCTCCCTCTATAGCCAAACACAAAAACTACAAAGTAGTTTAGAAACATAAACAGTTTGACGTCACTAAATATTCCTCATCAATGTATGAAATGTCCCGGGATTAATTTTACAGGGAATTAATATACTGGGAATGAATTTACTAGGAATGAAATCGGATAACACCCTCTCAACCTTTCCTAACAAAACTGAGAGTAAATAGCTATTAAATTATACATCAAGGAGACTATTCTTTATTTAATGGTAGGGACTGTTCTTAGCTTAGCAGTTCAGCTAATTCAAGTTCTATCGATCAACGTTCAAAGAATTAGAAGGGGTAAGAAAAGTAGATAATCTACAGCTGACAAAATGATGACGATCAGATCATTGTACAAAAATGCATTGTCTTTTTTTTTTTTCACTTTTTTTACATATAATTTTACTCAAAATTGAAGTATGGATTATGTTTGTATACATCTACAAATTATCTTCAACTTCTATAAACATACTTGAGTTCGAATTTATTTTCTATATCCAATATCTACTAGCAGCTAATTTAATTAAACGTCATGGCAACTATAATGTCTTCCTTTAAAGCATTGTTTTATTAGTCAGGGTTACCATGTTAATTTTCCTGTTTTTTTTTTTATATAACAAAAATTCTAACGATTTAAAACTCTGTGGAATCGATGTAGCTTATGGACAATACGATCAGGAAAAAATATTCTCTTCAACTCAATGTACGTAGGATTGCCCTCTGGTCATTCATAGAGAAATAAATATACTTAAACATTCAAGATTCCTAGGTTAGATGGAGTAAATGTAATACTATAATGTTTACTTATATTTAATGAGTGAAACTCAATTTAATCACTAGCAATTAACGGAACATTAAAAAAACAAAAAAAAACTTTTAGAATAATTTTAAGATATAATGATAGATTAATCATGTTTAGTTGGCAATTTTAATATATATTTTTCTAAATTATTTCATAATTATATTTTGTGTGCAGGTACTTATTGCAATTATTTGAAAATCACATTTTTATTTTTTTTTTTTTTTGAGTTTTGGACATATCATGGAGTGACTAAAATTGCAAAGTAAAGCCCTATTGTCAACTACTCATCAATGTTGTTTTCCAAATATCATTCGAAAATACAAGTTAATTGATTCACTCAATTCATGCTTGTCTTTTTCAGAGATACAATAATAAATTATATTCCTAATTATCAGATCATCGATTAATGCATCATTATTATTATTTTTACTAATATTAAAATATCACTTACCCACATACCCATTCATACATTCATAAGGCATTTCAAAGTGGTTTGCCAGACAGGGTCTCACACCAACCATTGTTATAATGTTATAGACTATATAGCCATAAATAGGGGTAAAATTCATATAGTAAGCCTAACCCTTTTAAGAATATTTGATAAGATGGCAGCAGAGTTTTGATGACGTTTTATTAAATTATCTGCAATCAGCTGTTAGTTGAAGGAAATAAAGACAAATCCCTCTCTGTACAGAGAGTGGAGACCCAAAACATAGTATGACTAAATTAAGAATCAAAGAAAGACAACTCAAAAACCAATTTGTGATACTTTGAAATACAATACTTAGCTATTGTTTTTATATAATATGTCCTCCTTCACAAGTAATAACAGCTTCGACAGATTGGTCTGCTTTTGAGGATGAAGGCCGTGTCCTTGGCTTACAACACTGCTATGTTGGCAACTCAGAGATAATACAAAATTAAATGAGATGTGAGGTAGAAATTGTTCTTCGTTATGTTCTAAGCTGAGAAGTCCAGGGGGTTGAGATCAAGGCTGGAAGAAGAGCCAGCTTTCAGCCATATTGTTGCCAACAGAAATCTAAGATAATTAGTTTCAGAATACGAATTTCAACACCACTCCCATACTTCATATTGTAAGTAGTCTGGATATATATTCCAACGGTCCCTGCAGCGTTCTTGCCACTGGCACTGGCCTGGAGTAGATCGTAAAAGTATTGCGTTTTCTGTTATTACTTCGACATTTTTACATTTACAATTTTTTTAACTTTAGTTTCAGCTGTCGTTTGGTTGCATAACTATATATTGTAATTAAAAATAACAGCCATAAAATTGTAATTAAATGTTGCTAAAAGTATTGGGTCCCTACTCTGTATAGCTAGGACATATAGACTCCGTATTCAATCCCCCATTCTACTTGGAGCCCAACATGGACTTACACTTACAACTCCAAAACAAACCCTCTTAGGATTAAGACAATAATTAATATTTAGATGCTATCTCTTCAAAAATGGAAAAAAGAATGCTAATATCTTTAAAAAATAGGAAAACATGGTTCCATATGTCAAAAAAAAAAAAAAAAAAAAAAAAAATCTCACACTAAATAGTATCCAGGATTTACAATCCTACGTATAATATATGTACTAGGTCGGTTTGTTTTTCATCTTTTTTCGAAGTTTGATTACTGCTATTGTAGAAAAGTTGTCATTCATTAAAAAAAATATCCATTATACACGGATTATCCAAACTTCACTAAGTTTTTCTCTCTTTTTGCTCCACCTGGTGATTTTAGACAACAACTATAGGAATATTTTTTTATAGGTTAAAAATAAGAAGATAACCTTTGCAAAATTTCATTGTTCTACGATGTCATCTTCAAGTCTGACATCTCAGTGAAAGTTTGAAAAAAGGAAAAAAGAAATTTTATTGATGAAGCATTGTTCATTATTTTGATGGATACCTTTTTACAATTAAATCACATAAATAATGTTTCATTCGAAGTAAAAATAGAGGATTTTTGTAAATTTTAATGACCCAATAAAAAACTATAGGTATTAAATATTTCTTATATCGCTTGGAAAAATGTTTACGAGTATTATAAAAAATAATTTTATAGAAAATAAAGAATAATGCCTAATTTTAATATTAATTGATTAAATAAAGAATATTTCCTTCTGAATAACATTTTAGATCATTGAATTTTGGATAGGTTATTTACTTACACCATCACCACTTTTCTGCAATAAATTTCATCGAAATTAGATAAAAGTTAACAGCAGTGCTTATGTACATAATATTGCAAAAAAAAAAAAAAATGCCGAGATATCAGATAAGTAATCTGCATTTATAAAACTTATCAAAAAATTTATCTAAGTTTGTCTTTCTCTATGAAAAACAATCACAGGGTTCACTGTATATAGTGATCTTTGATGTATATTATATACAGGATTCGGAAGCACAACGTGGACTGTTAATAAATACCAATTATGTAATTAAAATAGATAGGTTTTGTGATTTTTTCCTGATTCTGAATCTCCTGTTCTTTTTGCATAAGTAAACAATAAATAACTTTTCTCAAATCTTTCATCATGAGTGTGTAAGAAGCAAAAAGGCACAAGATCTCAGACCTTCTGGATGCCAAAATTGAGGTGGTATAGATTATGAGCATTGTGAAGTGATCCATTTAAGGAAAAAGGATGGAAAATACATCTCAAGGAAAGAAGAAAGTACGGGACACAACTTGAAAAGGGATTCTGAATTTCTGGGGGACCTGAAGAAGAAGATCAAGGAGGATCCCACAAAATCCTAGACTCGCCTCTTAACGGGTGACTTGGACGAAAGGACAATCAGGAGGGTCGTGAAGGAGGACTTGGGGCTGTCCTCTTACACAAGGACCATACGCCACCTGGTGACGGTTACTCTGAAGAAAAGGAGACTGAAGAGGTGCAAGAAAATTCGTGCGTGGATCAAGGGAAATGTATCCACGGTAAAAATTCTCTGACGAGAAGATTTTCACTATGGACCAGGTCTACAACCGTTGGAACGGCCGTTATCTTGGGGGATCAATAGAGGAGGTCAAGGGTGTGTTCCATACAAAACATCTGGCTAAACAATGGTCCTGGGGTCGTAGCGTCCGACGGTAAGAAGATGCCTCCCTTCTTTTTTAAGGCTTGGGAGAAAATTGGCTAGGTAACATACTACAAGGTGCTTAGGTTCACCATACGGCTATGGCTCAAGGCCACCTACCCAGAGAAAAACTATGTATGGATCCAAGATGGTGCACCCTCACCCGAATCGGCAAAATGCCAGAAGTTATGCGCCGACAACAGACTTTTGACCTAAGGACATGTGGCCATCATCTTCGCCAGATTTGGAGCTGTTGGACTGTGCTGTCAGGGACACTTTGGAGAGGGAGACTAAAAGGGCATCTCACCCGAAGGGGGACTCCGTGAAGGCTCCCATTGTGAAGGAGTGGAACGACTTGTCCGAGAAGTTCATCATCAACTTCTACGAGGCTTTCCGCCACCGTGTGGAGGCTATTATTGATCCTGAGGGCGGCCATATTGAGTGAACAGCTTCACAAAGGTCTTGCCTCAAAGTTATGATAAAAAAATTTCTATATTTTTTATCAAAAAATAAAATTATGGACATTTTTCTAAAATCAGTCATTCAGCCTCCGAATCCTGTACATATTTTTTATCACAGAAATAACATGGTATATATGAAATATTGCAGGCATGTGCATGGAGTACTGTTTTTGTTTGTATTTGCTATTGCTCTCTAATGTAAATATAAATTCAAATGCATTTTTAGTATGTGCTAAGATTTGAATAAAATATAAATGCTGGTATGTAAAAATGAATTAACTCTCGTGGGCGATTTGTATTTAACATACGGGGAGCACGTTTTTGTTAGTGAGCGGATTGGAAACATATTACTCATGAGTCATCCCATCATATTACTTTTTTTTCTTCAATTCTTTTATTATTCTTTCATGCTTAATGACAGTACACGTCATATGGATTCGTATAATTTAAGTGTTTCGTAGTTACTTTTGAGCGTGCTCATGAAAAGGGAAAGTAACTTGATCATTTCTTGGAGAGATATCTTCTATATTATCAAAGCAAAATTTGTCTTTTAGCCGACGCTTAATTACTCCGGTAATTCTCTGTACTACCGTTAGTATATAATATGTGTACTTCTTTTTGATTCATGGATAAAAAATACGAATCATGCAATCTAATACCTAAACTTGAGGAATATTGAGAGATAAAGAGAAGGATGTACTTCGAACAAGTCAAAATGTATGGATCTGCAGATAAGATAAATAAAGAATATTATGAAAACCTGATAATAATGGGTACTTGCCAATAAATAAAGATACCAAAATTAAAAACCTTACTCTCCAATGAGTAATTACCTGTATTTTACCAATTTTACGAGTAATGTTCATTGTTTTTTAAATTGATGTTCCAGATACAAATATTATCCCGAAACATTCCTATTCTCACGAAAGACGGTAACATTGAAATTTTTTTGGGGAGTTATTAGGGTAGGACCTTCCTGGACGTATATGTTAAGCTGTTCTCCCAAAACATTCTACAAATTTACCATGCTCATTTTTTTCTCTTTTTCTTAGTATAAAGGCAGCTCAAATTTTATACAACACTATATATACTTATATTATTAGAGCAATTTTTGTCAGTTCACGACGCCTAATAACTTCTGCTATATGATCTATAAATAAAACTTTCTATTCTTTTTCTTTTTTATCAAAAATTACATTTTTGAAATAATTCTCTCCATCATTTACATAAAATCCAACATATTTACGAACCTCTCTAAATTGTAGAGACGAATATTAATATCAGATTCTCTGTGTTATATCGATATTTTTAGAGACGCAATTAAGTACAGTTACATATATAAATATATATTCGTGTCATTAACAAATTATCTTCGTAGTAATTAACTATAAAGGCACTACTTCAAATCAAACACCACACTATATTAAGAACGGAAAATCAAGTAATTTGATACTTGAATATTAAGGTAATATTTAAAAGAGCCGAAAACCTAACAAGCTTTTTAGTGTTTTAGATTCAATGAAGCTGTATTAAATATAAATAAAAGAACCTGATTCCAATGATCTGAATTTATCTAAACAGTGAATGTCTTCTAAGAAAAATATATTATATAAAAAATAATCATAATTATTTCTTTTAAGTAAAAATGATATCAATTTTGAATTAGTAAGCTACTTACTAAAAAATTTTCATGAAATCGAATTGAACACTATAATCCATACTAAAACTTTTGGGCTTTAATAAAGTTACAGTAGAAAGTGTAATACAACTAAATCAGGGTGCGACCAGTGTGTGTCGGTATTTATTTAGTCTAGCTCAGGGATATCTAACCTGTATTCCACGGTTCACATTTCGGCCCTTTTAATGTTTAGGTGTGGCTCACTACTCATTCTCACTACAAGTAATATGCTTTAAAAATATATACAATAATACAGAATCAAAACGTACAAACATTGAAAAATATTTCCTAAATAAAGGATTTTTTTTAAATTTTCGCTCTTGAGAAAAAAAAAAAAAAATGAGAAGAATACGTACAGTGGATAAAAAAAAACATTGAAAAAAAAAAAAAATCATCTCTCACCTCCCTACTAAAATATAATAATGGGGACGCTCCTGAACAGTCCTGTCAGAATGGCCTTGTAAAATTATATTTGGCCTAATTATGAAAAAAAAAAAAATGTATCAAATAGTTTTGTTTTATGAAGCCATTTTTCATTAAATTTAATATAATAGGTTCTTTGGCACATATTAAAATATATCAAGTGCTAATGTGGCCCATTTTATTTAAAGGTTTGATATCTTCCGTCTAGTTCAATCCCGTCTTAGGATCGGGCTTTAGGACTGTTGGACCTTAGGACTGTCAACTCAATAATTTATTGACAAAATAAGTAATAAATATCCGTGACGTCATTAAGGACAGACTGTATAAGTTTTTGGGACTTATGAACAGGACTGAACAGGACCGGAAAGAGACTGAACTGGAAGAGACTGCAGTCTTCAGTCATAAATGAGGACGGACATAACACTAGGTGCGACAGCATAACTCATTTTTTTGTCTGAAAGACAAAAAAACTATTATGCAAATCGAAAAAGTTTATTATTAAATTTCATAACTATAATACGTAATTAAGGCCTTGTTTTACATACATAGTTAAGAAAGATAGATAACGTCCACTATAGTCCAATACACTGTATACATTTTCGTTATATTAATATCCGCTGATTTTTTCCATTTTGTTTTCTCTCAAAATAAATTTTCATCGACGGGTTATAGAGGAATGAATTGCGAAACAAAAAGATACAAAATGTTGTTGTTCTGTATGATTAGTTGATTAAATAATCATTTTTTGGGGATTATGCAAAGGTCTTAAAAATCTTATTTTTTTCAAAATAAAATCGGTTTCAATTACCCGAATTGTAGAAACTGGACTCATTGAGAATACTTGCACGATACCAAATCTGATGGTATCAGTTTTAGCTCTCTATAATCATCATCATTGTAGTAATCTTCATGCAAATAATTCTGAAAATTTTGTAAATGTATTAAAAAAATAGTTTTTGTATATTAAAAATTGAAGCAGTTGAGATGAAATGCAATTATTTTAATTTTTATAAGAAATTCTGTCAACTCATTTTTTGGAAATATCTATTTTCGACGGCAAACGCCCGTTCCTCACTACTTCAATGCATGATAGCTACCGACTTTACTTTGCCTATAGAATAAAACCCTGGGTACCCCACTTTTACTTCTACATCCTGATTTGCACGCATTATGAAAAAAAAACATGATTTCGCCCCGTTCAGTATACTTTTTAACTAGGTATTCTGGGATTTAAAATTTCGATTTGAAGTTATATAACAAAGAATCAATAAGTTATAAATTTATTAGGTTTCCTTAATTTTATATTAAATAAAATTATATACAGTCGAAAACAACAAAAAAACTATCGATACTAAAGCTTGCGATATTTTACAGCCCTGGTAGTGATGATAAATTGTCGATCTTTTTGGGATTCCCAGAAATCAATTACAACGATAATACTTAAAAAATATGGGGAAAATTGTCGATACAATTAAGTATAATATTTCATTTTTTAGATCCTTAAAATTGACATTTTTGCGTAGTAATGGCAATGCATATCTTATTTGATTGCGTAGCTAAGTAAAACAATTGTCAAGACTTTAATAACTGTGTTTTATTTCTGTAAAACTTGGTGGAATATGTAGAAAGTGCCTCTCTTAAATGTATCACACATCATTACAGAGTTTTTTATGAAGTTACTTTTTAGAGTTTTTTATTCGGTATAAATATTTTTCAATTAATTTTGTATTCTTCTTTGATGTTTTATATTCATTCATTTTGATTTCGTGTTTTATTTTCACATGTACGCAAAGCACAACTGCATTTGAGCATTTAGCTATTAAACCTTGCCACAATAATTGCATTTCCCCTGGTGTGTTTTTCTATTTTGTATAAAATAATCACAAACTTTGCTAGAATAAGGATTGTACATCTCAACAAAATCCAATATTTTGGTTAGATCTGAGCGTCAATGAGATGAACAATAAAATAAGTAAGATTAACTAGTTGAGTTTGCAGCTTACCATTATGAGCATTAGATTATAATTAACTTATTAGTTTTTACAGATTTAGGATAACTACAATTTCAGATATAAATAATAGAGTCGATTAATTTCCCAGGAATTTCCGAAAAGTTATGAGGAATCGATAAAAGAAATTTCTTCAAATTCCCGGGAATAAACAATAATGCCTATAAACTTATAAAACAAGAGGCTTTTTCACATCCAATGCTGTATATGTAGGTATATAAAAGCCACAAAGACAACTGCGGCAACCGTCATGTGAAACTCCTCCATTCCCACACAAGGCAATCAGAACAAATAATAATCAAATCCAGGTGTTGGAACATATATTTAACTTTTTTTTTCAATTATAGAATCATATACGATGATTTGAATCTACCTCATTCTATTTTTTTTTTTGAAAAATGAGCTCCTCTTTTTTTAATAAAATATCACTCGTTAAGAAAAAAAAAAAAGATTTAATTTTTTATAGCACCTCAAGTGAGTGGGATTCAAAAGATTCGAATCAGATCATCATATAAAAATAACTATAGGTTCTTCTATGTGTAACTATAGACATAACTGAGTGAACTCCTCAACACTTAAAGAAGAAACAAAAATGACAATCACCTTTTAAGAAGAGCAAAAGATCTTTGTATTCATTCAATTTGGTCAATCATTCAGATTGATTAATTAAACAATCCACCTACATTATTTTTCCTTCAACTGACGTAAAAGAGTTGTCGAATCAATAAGAATGAGAGAAAAAAAAAGGTATAATAATATTTATTCATAAAAATATTAATAATATCGCGTGCCGAATTCTTAATTTTATTTCTAAAAATATAATGAACTCAAGTCAATAGATATATATACCTATATACTTCTTGTTTTTACCTTTATAATCAAATGGGTAGAATAAAAAGTGACATTCATCAAATAAAATGGGAATAAGATTATTTATCTGTCATGAAAAAAATAAGTATATAAGTATATTTCATTCTTCTTTGATTTTAAAGGAGTGATATAATAGCTTATACGTATTTATGAACATTTTAGAGGTTAATGATGCTCATTATGCAATTAAATTTAATTAATGAACATAACATATATTGGTATGTATGAAGTTGTGTAAATTCTTATAAATGAATGCACGGAGGATTGCCCGCAAGAATATTGCTATCTACCGAGTGATTCATTAAAATCTCAACAAATTGAATTGTAAACTTCAACCAGATAAAATTTATTAATTAACAATTGAATTTCAACAAAGTTAATACTATAAATAGATGTGTATCTGACCTCTGTTAATTATTAATGTAGCTGTCCTTGACTACAATGATGACTTCCAGGTGGGAGCAGAAGGCCTGGTACCTTCTGCAGATGTAGAACTTTGTCGAGGCGTCTCAGTGCTGACCTACAATGGGGTTGAAGGTCTTGTCTTTAGGATGACGAACACTGCAGGTCTTACCTTCTACATGCAACCAAAAGTTGTAGTCGAAGGGGTTAGCATCGGGGCTGTAGGGGTGGGAGGCAAAAGTGTCAAAAGAGAGTTCAAAAGACTCATTCAATAGAGTTTTACAATGGAGGAGAGGGGGTTCTCTCATTGCTGGTGTCAAAAATGGTCTATCCATACTCACAAGGCTCTTTCCAGCCATTTTTTTATAGCTTTCTGGACAGACTGGTCTGAAACCTTGAGATCTCTTGCATGGGTTCTCGTGGACTTGGGTGATTTGATATATGCTGTTTCCCTTAACTCCTGCAGGTCCAGTTTGGCTTTTTTGACAGATCCCTTCCTCTTTTCCAAAGTTTGGGACTTGCTGATAGCGTAGACCATTCCCCCGGAGACGCACGAATGGAATTTTTTTGAACACGTACAAGTGTCATTTTCTCGACTTGGACGTAAGCTAAAGAGCTAAAATTTATTTTGAGTTCTAACTAATTGTTTATAATTTAGTATTTCGAAACATGAATTATTTTCAATTACTCGACCTTCATTAATTATAGAATTAGTAAGTGTATTTCAATGACCACCCGGTACATACCTCTTCATAGTTTTCTCATCAGCAGATAAGGGACAGTAAAATATTCATTCTAATTTTCTAAATTGTTCCTCATACCAACAGAGTGTGTATTGAATAACTGTGGGACCATCACCGTCACTTCAAAGAATCCCTATAGAGTACGGGGGAGCTTTTGTTTTAAAATTTAGATATATATATGTATATATATTTTCAAAAAAAGGTCATGAAGAAGTAAATGTCATGAAATTTGTGCTTCTTTGTTTATCTTATTAAACAATATGCGTATTTGCTAATTTTGGTATGTATCAGTTAAATTATTTGTGGGTGATTTGCCGACGAACAAAGAGGTTGGATGGAAAGATATAATTCATGTAACTACACTTATTGGGGTCACAATTCTCATATCAATTTATAAAATATTGTTAATGGAAATTTTGTTCATTTAAATTTGTGATTTTGCACAAAAGAAGATGTAATGTGTACTATAACAATGATACAAAAACAAATACATATTTTTTGTCTAAAAAAAAGCAAACTTGCAAAACTTTAGGGCCGTTCATCCACCTCTAAATATCTATCAAAATGGTTCCAAAGTAGCCAATGATATTGATAGACTAAAATGAATATTTTGTGACATTAAAGATGTCATATTTAAAACATTTAAAAATGAGCTCCACCGTACTATAGGGTCGTCTATACTCCTGGTCAAATATATATATACTATAAACTTGGGGCTTCGAGACGGATTAAAAACTAACAAATACTTGAAATTTACAACTCTACGTATGTTAGTGTACTTTGATACATGAGCTCCTTCCAATGGTACTTGAAGGAAAGCTAATAGATTACGCCTCTGTTATTGTAGGCTATTCAGTTAGGTCATACAGGATATTTTCAAATTTTGAACACAAAGTAAAAAATTTGATAACCAATGCCGTATGCAATCATTTCGTCTTACAACTTTCAATATTTGCACATTGTAATACATCCTTAAAGTATTAATTAATTTGCATAAATATCACTTTTGTTAACCACATAGGTACATACTTATGTAGATATTTGTAAAAGATGTCGCACGCCTCAAAGACCTTTTGAGTTCCTCTTCATTTGATGATTATTCTAGTCTCAGATACTTGTGCTAAGACTCAGTCCAAGACTGAGTTTTTATTTCTGTTCGGTTTTAAGCAATTTTTCTAGAATGTTTGGACCAGTATTTTGGTGCAGACTGCGATTTTAGTGTGTCAGACGAAATATAATCGTTTTCAAATCGTGGATTGATTTTTTTCGGTCTCAACCAATGGACCCCTATTGTTCACCAGCCTTATTAAAGAGTTATACAAATATGATTCATGCAACACATTTAACTTTAACTGACATCATCAACAATTGATTTATATAATATTTATCAACAGATTGGCAATCCAAAAGCTGCATAAGTGTTTAATCATGGTTTCATACCCTTTATTTTTAATTAAGTGGATTTATTAGGCAACCGATCGACAGCTCAAATAAAAATAAAGAAGGTTTGTTTCAATCCCATGTCCTTAATTTTAAAATTATTGGAGCAACAACAAGAGAGAAAAAGCTGCTGTTATCTCCTTCACACTTGGTGCCGAGAAGGCTGAAAAGACCGTTGGTATATCCATCTACACTTGTCTACAAGATCAAGACCTCTATTATATCCTAATTCAAATAAGAATAACCAAAACTTCTGTTGCATCAATATAACTTACTTCTGACCTGCTTCCATGTGACCCTCCTCCATGCCTGATCTCTACCACCTGGACTTTGCAAACGGGAAGACATGGAGGAGGCTATCTGCTACAGCTCTCATCCAAATTTGGATTCGCTTTGAGCTTCCATCGTGACAGTGTGGTACGCCATGTACACGACCTTCATCGTCACGAGCTGCCAATCTATCGCCGACGTGTCGAGGCAGTTACAGCTTGTAAAGGAGTACTTAATGAATAAAAAAAATTTAGTATTAAAACAATTCGCAAATTGATTTTGAGTTGTATTTTCTCGATTGCGTAAATTGTAAATTTTTTGTAATTTAGTCATGGTACTGCAAGTTTTGGGTCCCCACTCTGTATAGAATCGTGATAGACCGTTTTTCAAATGAGACTAATCCAGTCCTAAATTTTCTTTAAGAAAGATCCGGATTGATATTTTTTGACCAGTCCAGACTGAACATCTTTTATGGATCGAATTGGTTGGTCCACTAAAAATCCAAACGATTTTCAGATTATCAGACCGAAACCCAACACTAATATATACCACCCGAGTGGCATTTATAGGTATATTGATCCTCTTATATCTTTAGCAGATACAAGCAAGACTCAAATGGTGATAATCCATTCAATATTAGATCCTTATCTCTTTGTTTATTGGATACATGCACAGTGCATATATCTATGAGTATACTCCTCAAGGATCATAAGGAGGAATAGGTAATAAAGTTTCTTTATCATGTATGCACATCATCCTTTTCTTCTTCTTGTTTCAAAATCTTTAAAATATATAAATACATAATATAATACAATCTTAAAATAATTCCTGAATTAATGCGATGCCTATAAAAGCTATACATACTTTAATAGATATACTACTACACATAATCATCATTTGATTTTACTCTGTCATGAAGAAAATATAGGTATATGCACTTATTCAAAATTCATCAAAACCTGATGTTTCTATGTATCTCATTTCATTTATTTTTATCAAAATGACTGTTTGTCAACGTAACTTAATATTACTTTGGACAGTAATTTAATCCATTATTTTATATATTCATGCAAACAGACAAAATTGCCGTATTAATATGTAAACAATTTCACTTGTGTTTGAACTAGAGCAGAGCCATTCAGAGTGTTTTGAGAGTGAGTTTATCCGATCTATAATCCTGATCAGTAGTGTTGTGTGAATCCCTATTAATTCCCGTCCAGTTCATCCTCCATTCCGTTCAGTTTAGTTTTGCAAGTCACTTCTAAAAACTTACCAAGCTCCATCCTTAATGACGTCAAATAACTTTATTTCTTCTTTTTTTAATAGTTCTAGTACAGAGAGTCCGAAGAACCGACAGTCTTAAGGACCAGTCCTAAGACTGGACTAGACCGAATAAATAAGGACTGACCCAATCATACAATCAGTGATCTAAATGTAAATATTATTACAAAACAAGGTTAATAGGTGTAGTAAACAGATATCCATTATTTTTCCGATAGATAGCTTTGGTAATGTGTATCCCCCGTTGATTAATCTGATCCATTTACACTAGATGACGCAACAAATATAAAATTACGTGCTAAAAAATATTTTAGACAGTTTTGTGATTGATTGAATCAGTGTTGCTTGAACGTGTGTCAAAGATGGACACCAGCAAAGAGAAAATACGCCATATTTTCAGTTATTTTAATTAAGACGAAAACACAAGCACTCTGTCTGAAAATGATAAATTTTTTTATGCTCCAGATAATATAACAACCAATCTCCCCGTGTTTTGGTTTCTTCGATTCCACTCCTGTAATTTTAATGTTAAAGATGCACCACGCTCTAGAAGGCCTATTGTCACAAACGTAGATAAAATAATGGAAATTGTCGATTCCACCCGTCATGCGATCATTCTTTTGATTGCCATGGAGATGAACATTTATGGAAAAAATCCTTTAAAATTAATAGATATAATTTTACTACATCTTATATAGAGTCAAATCTGAATAAAAGAAAATACTACATTCCCAATAAAAAGATGACAATATCCAGAAATGTTCTTATATTTTTATGATTTATATGATTATTTGATAACTATTTAGTAAGAGCCATCAGATAAGAGGGGCAGGATGCATTTGCCTCTCCAATACTTGAAAATTTATTTGATGAATAAAAAAAAATGTATTGCGCACTCACAATGTTTGAGGGCCTTGTATGTGGCCCATTATAAAGCCCAAAGGTCTACAATTATGTTACTATCGAAATGAAATCAATAGCATCAACGAATAGTTGCTAAAGAAAACAACCGATGATCTAATTCAATAAAATGTTTTGAGGATGTGGGTCTTCCGTTCAGAACTGTATCTAAAAAAACTAATAAAAAAATTGAAAACATGATTGCGAATTACAATTTTGAAGAAATCAAACTCCAGAGAAATATAGAATAAAATGCTGTAAATGAATTTTGTTTTATACCTTGCGTTTTGTGGTTTATTTTTATTTTTTAATTAGATAATTATTTCACTCATTCTCCATTGTTTTAATGTAAACTTTTACTAATTTGTGAGATCCTGCTTTTACCTCCATCGACAAAGTTTAACAGAGGATATGTTGTTGCCTCTGTCTATTTATTAGTCAGCAGAATTACAGCAAAAGATACGGATCGATTTTGATCAAACTTGCTACGAAATTTATATACTTTCACAGTAAGAGACCATTAAATTTTGAGAGGTTAAGGTCAAGCTACTTATAAAATGCATAACCCACCATAATTTTGCAACAAATTGAGATAAATTACTTAATTTAATTTTAAGAGAAGGCTTTGCACTCTACCAAATTCCCATGCCAGTTGAGTATGTATTTTATGTGAGGTATTTTTTTCCTGTTTTTTGTGTCATTATTTTAATTATATGTAATGTCGACTTTTTTAACGTTTCTTATGACTATTTAATAGTAAAAATAAATATATCCCTGACGACCTAATAAAAAAAAACGAAAAAAGTGTAATGAAACATGAAAGTGGCAACTTGTACAGTATTTTTGTACAAGTTACAACTAGTATATATTTTGTTATTTGTTCACAAAACATGTATATATATAAATTGGTAACATGATGAAGGAACACCATTTTGTATCTATCTAAAGATATGAATTTTTAAGCACAAAAATATTTTTTTTAATAAAAATAAAGATAAAATAATTTATCGTATATAAGGGGGAAAAAGTTGATTTTTTTAAGGAAATATTTTATCTTTGTGGTATTTTTTTTTCTCTCTTTTCTACGTCTTTATTTTTTTGATAATGTTATTTATGTAATCTATGTATACATATACAGATATATTTGTGAAAGGTATTGTCTAAACATATGCATTTTTTAAAGCAAAAGTATGACAAAATATTGATAGTGCGTACAAAATATTATAACGTTTCCATGGAGTTTTTTCTTCGTCAGAACTAATTCATTATATTTTTCCTTATAGACAGACTCATAGTACATACTATATTTAATCCCATTTTATCACTTTTTAAAGCTATTTTTAAAAGAAAGATAGTGTATTTTATATACATATGGAGATGAGACATGATAAACTATTAAAACCTTTATCAAAGCTCTTAAAGAATAAATATATATTTGGGTGATAAAATATTATTATCTTTGATTGTTATACATACAGTATATATGTGTATAAGATGGTTGAAGTTATTTTAAGAATTGTGATTATATTCTGGTTAGTAACGAATTCAATTAGCTTTAACTGTTTTTATGACTTTTTTTTAATATATTTATATCCTTGGAATCAATTTGAACATTATTTATTTATTGCATCTATAATTAATAAAACTAAATACTAGTGTTCAGACTCAGTCTGAGACCAATTTTTTCTCAGGTCGGTCTATCCATTCCTCAGCTCCCCCATAGTTTGAGAAGCACTGGATTATAAAATAAAATGAAGAACTATAATTCATTTTTTATGCATCTTTTGTAAAAAACTAGCACAGAATTACCCAGAGTTGCTCGGGCCAAGGAGGGAGGGGGAAATCACATTGAAAATGGTCAAATTAATTGAGAATTTAAAAAATAATTCAGAAAATATTTTTTTATTCTAATAAATATAATAATATGATTACGAAAAAAAAGAGAGAAAAAATGATAAAAATCGAAAAATTATTCAGAAATGGACAGATATTTTAGTGAAACATCAGTTTTTATTTTACAAATTTATATATAAATTTTTTAGCCATTAACTTTTTTGATTTTGAATAAATTTGGAAAACGTTGTTATTTGTGTATTTTTTTTTTTTGAAACACCAATCACTTTTGATAAAAAACGGACTCCCTTATCCAGGGACCTCCCCAAAAATCGACACCGTCTTAGCCTGTCCAAGCTCAAAAGAGGACCCCTGTAAAATTTCAGTCTGCTAGGTCAATGATTTTGCTAGTTCGGTCTCAAACGATTTTTTTCGAACGATTTTCACTGATATATTGGTCGAGACCACTAGGTAAGATCGTTGCTCAAAATTTAATCGTTTTCAGAATATGGAAGAGTTTTTTCGGTCTTAATCTATGGACCGAATTTGTCCCTTTTGCCAATTTATGAGTTAAAAAATATTTGTATCGATATTGACAATTTTGAATCACACATGACACACACAAAACACACCTTAACCTATTTTGGCACAATATGTATTAAAAACGGAACTACAAAGAATAAGTTAGAAACAATTTTTTTAATGTAAAATGAGACCGATGCAAAGTTCAAAGTCGTATCTAAGCTTAAGCTGCAATAGATCGGAAACCCGGAATATACGTATGCCAGGATTTCAGTTGCGGATTAACGCAGAAATTTAAATGGTTTGTTAGGTTTAGCAACCGTATTGAATTAGGAGTCTACTAGCTTTTTTAACAATGCATAAAAGTAACTGACCAAATTAGTTATTTATTAGTCAAATATTTTTCAACTTTTAATTAAAGTAAGTATGGGCGCTTCAATGAAATTAGCCTATCTACTGGTTCAGAGGAATTACAATGACTTAATATATATTTCTTACTTTAGATATATTTAACGGCGAAGTAAAAATATTTTTCAATAACATATTTCTACAATTAAGTCACCTTTATGTTCTTCCTTTTAAATACCCTCTAGAACTTTGATGCACCATCAATAACTCATCTATAGAATCGGTATAGACCAAACTTTAACTTGTAGTGATCTGAACCTTTTTTTTTGGTATTGGTCTATACTGAATTTCTCTAATGAATTAAATTAGTTCGCTTTATTAAAAATTATAACAGTCTCCGACTGGTTCAGGATTTTCAGACCGAAACCAAAAACTAAGAAAAACAGGGTTATCTTAGTTTAAAAGATGATTCAATCTCAGAAAACTGAGCATTTTCAAAGCAATATTTAATTAACTGACAGAAAGCTTGCTTCTCACAAATAGCTTGTATATCCTATAATGATAGAAATCAACTATTTCTTGCAATAAACTGCTTAATTTTTGCATCAGAGTCCTTTGAGGCGTAAGAAACTGCATTTTTTTATTTTTTTAAAATTTTTTTTACACGTTTGGTCACAGTGTATTTTTTTACTTGACATTTTAAGCTGGCAGACTTGTCAAAACTGGGGTTAAGTTTGATCTAAATTTGGTTTCTTTGGGCATTTGATTACTTATTTCTACCAGCGGTGATAAACAAAGCCTATAAAGGTTGACTTATTTTTAACGCTTATGAGTATACAAATAATCATTTTTAATAAAAGAGAATCATTTAAAATACATTTATTACATTTTTTTAAATAACGTGACAGTGCAAAGAAAAAAAAGCCAACATAATTACGATCAAGTTAATATACTCACTCATTGTATAACTCGATTCCTATATATTACAATCAATAATATTCAAGTATCATTTTATTTCAAATATTGAAAATAATGTTGGGTTCCATGAGCCTTTAAAAATGATTATTAAAGACATCATGTGCACCAACTATGGTACACCTTACCAATGTGGAAAAGTTATTGTGTACCACATTTAGTACACTTCCCGGCTAACATGTTAAAGAGCTAGAAAGGTATTTCATGAAAAAAAGGTAATCAAAGAAAATCTCAGTCCCAAATTTTTTAATGAATAAGCGATAAATATTTAGGTCATTTAATTTTTTACTTTATATATACCTACAACCCAATATTTTGTAGACAAATATGAGTCAGTTATGAGAATTGTATTTCAATTGGTGGGAAGAATTAAGATATCTAAGAATGGTAGCGATAGTTTATAACCGTTATTTGATTTTTGAGACTTTTATTGACCCTGATATATCTTTTCAAATAAAATCTGTCACTTTATCCCTCTTATATTGTGACAATACATTTAAGCTACATTAAGTGCCATTTGAGTACAAGCTTTTATTGTCCAAAGAGTAGTAAAAAGTTAGACTGATAGATTCAGATTCAATCTCGTTTTTAGAGAACTGATGAAGAATATTATTTTTGATGAACTAAATATTTTTTAGGGCAAACAATTTGGGCGAAAGATAACAAAATTTAAGTATTGAAGACATTGCCAAAATCAAATCAAATCTAAAAATGTTACACAGCATTGTTAGATCATTGCAAAATCTGAATCCTAAGCTCAGTACAAACATAAAGTTAGTTCCTTTATGTAACTTTATTGTAGTTGGAACAAATACATTATGCCTCTTTGAAGTCGTACACTGATATGCTCAAGGGTATACATCAATCATAAAATTACATATGACTCTTATAATTTACCCAAAAATCTTAGAAGGCCTCTTTTTCCTAAAAACCATTGGAAGGAATGAATAATGATTGTACATTAAGATCATTTTTCCCAATTGTACTTATCGTGTATAAAATCAAATTTGATCATGAATTTATGAAATTACAAAAAAAACAAAACAAAAAAAAAAACTAGTTATATACTTTTGAGTCAATAAAGAGATATTCGTTTGTAGCTCCCTCTGTCCCTAAAATAAAAAATTAAACGAAATCAATTGTATAACATTGCGATTATTTTTTTTTGCTTAAAAAGTGAATCAAAGAATTTTTAACTCCATAATTCACAAACTTTCTTTACCTATTCAATCTCTGCCTTTTGAGCTGCAAAATTGTGGATTTGAACAACTGTGCCCCCAATTATCCCTTGTGGAGAGTTAAAAGGTCTTAAACCAGCAGACTCCAACCTTCATTTTTGCAAATGAAGTGATCAATTTCTGTAATGTTTGTTAAAAAAGTTTATTGGTAAACTGTTTAGCATATAAATTCCTAATAACATTTTGTAAATCAAACCCGTATTATTTACACTTCCAACAATCTGTTATTGGTGTAAAAAGAATTGAAAAATCAAGGTATAATTATCTTTCAAACAAAACCCATAACATATGGTAACTTTTTAATATTTAATAGCATTTTCTCAAGATTTGATGATTGCTTATAAAATATCACCACTTATTTGAAATATGCATAATTTTTTTTGCACATAATTTTTTCTAATTTTAATGTGAGTTACAAATTTGTTTCCTGACTCAAAAGTTATCTCAAATATATAATAAAAATAAAAATACTCTACAAATTTAGATCGAAAATTCTTTAAACCCAAATCTGATACGGAAAAACTAACTACAGATTCGTTATAAGTGTTATTTTAATTGAATATAGTATTAATGCAATTTTTTGCTTACTATTGCTACTATTTAGACAGCTGTTATACTTTTCATTCCTTTGTCGTGCATCCAAAAAAAGTTTCTCTAAACTGCAAATTATTGCTTCAAGAAAAGTAGCAATGTCTGAAATTTTTGAGTTTTTAAATTTAATTTGATTTCCATTTGGACTTATCGATCACATTGAATCTACCTCCATTTAAGATCAAAAGACCACATACGAACAAGATGTAATAATTCAGTCATCATGAATTGACACATTCGAGACCTATCAGAACAATTTACTCCATTCTGGCATTAGATATGTACTCATTCAGGGAGTATGGATTTTATTTTATTAGGCCACCAGGATGTTTGTTTCGTACTATAAACTAAATATATAAATCCAAATCATTTTATTATATTGGCTAAATCTACCTTTCAATAGATTGCGTGGGAAAACCTATTTTTAATCAAATATATATATATTTATACAATATACATGGTCGGATAATCAATTTAAAATCAGTAGAGCGTTGATTTTTGAAATAGATAAAGCCCAAAAAGATACAATCCTTTTTTGATCGTAATATCTTTTATTATTTTAATTCATAGGTGGTCGATCATTTCAAAATCGGCGCCTTCAGAAACCTGTGTTTTATTGCATTATCAATGGTTCTTTATTTATTATTCTATAGCTGTATGCAATGCAATTAAAAAATCAATGGTTCAGTCCAACAGCATGTTTAAATATAACTATACTTCTAGGTTATTGTATTTGTAGTCAAGTATAAGCAGTTTATCTTTTAAATGAATAACTTTCATAGGTGGTTATAGGTATATTTTTGTAAAAAGGGAGTTTATCTTTTATTCCTCACGAATACAAAAAAAAAAAAAAAAGAGTCCACTTGAAATCAAACATAAACATAAAGTCATTTGCTATCAAACAAACGGTTGTAAATACCAAATTTATTTTTTTAAATGAACATGAATTATTACATACAAAGGACATGTAATCATATATATACCTCTTTCTCTGTTGCTAGCATTTCTAGCTTGTTAATTATAAGTTCATCTTTTGAACAGCCTCCTTGTTTAAAGAGCCATCCGAGAATGAAATCCCATAACCAGATGACGAAGGGTCTTTAAATTGTTTCCAGCGTTTTCGTTTTCGAGTTATTTCTAGCTTTGTCCATCATAAATGATATATCTTACTTTTGGAGGAAATAAGTATTAAAAAGTGCATTAAAATTCTTCTTATGTGCTATTCCAGCGTTATGGATGTTATATTAAGAGAGAAATTTATAAGCTAAGCTTAACATTAACAAGGTATTGATTTGTTTTACAAAAATTGAATATACATATCTTAGTAACACTTATCGGGATAAAAATTAACCTGAAATGTTTTGATCCTTTGGATTTTGAGAGAAATGACAAAATACCCAGTTCTATGGATCTTACGGATGTTATTTTTCCATGGAACTACCCTTTTCTAAATCAAATCGGAGGTTTTTTAAAAAAAAAATGGGAAACTCGAATGCTGGTTATACTTTTGATTAATACAGGTATTTTTTTGAAGGTCTTGGATCTACAACTTTCGCTTTAGGCATAATTTAGAGACAAAGCCTTAGATCTTCTGGATTTGCTGGCAACTTTGAGTCTAATAAGTATTTACAATTATAACACCCAATAAATTATCTTTTTTCACTTTTAGTCTTTCAAGACCACAGACACTAGTAACAACTTTACACTTCAAGAATTCAATAGTTATGATAACAGCAATGGAAATAATTTGAGAATGTTTCAATTTGAGAAATGGACACTTTTCTTTCCTCTTTCTTTTTTTAGCAAACCGACATTTCTTTAATTTGAAGCCATAGAGCTACGGTTGGGGAACAGTGGTAAGTTACAAATTTGATTTTTTTTACAAAAAATTTAATAAAAGGAATATGATTTTCAAATTATTTTTCACAAATTTAATTTATCAATTTTTTTTTTTGTGACAAGGTATACTTTTAGAAATTTTTTGCAAATAACTATGGATTTTTGTAATTTTTTGTGAATAACCATGGATTTTTGACACTTTAAAAGAAAAAAAAATCCTTAAACCAAGCCCCCCTCAAAATTTAATCCTGTAGAAAACCCTGCTCTATTTTGTTGTAAATTGATTTTTATACAAATTATTTTGGGGTAACGCTAAAAAAGTTAACCCACCTTGGGTCATACAGAATTACATATATTTAGATGACAAGTTATTTTAAATTATAGCATGGCATTCTGAATCAGACGTCTTTTTATAGCAGCTTTCTGCTGCTATAAAAATAGATTGAGTAGGGATGTTCTTGGATAGAAGAGTAAGTTTGGATCATTCAATGTTTACCCTAAGCACTGTTTTTTTTATACATCAAATGAGTTATTTAGATTAATTAAATAACTGGACAAGGCAATACCCAAAAAAGCACAAAAAAAATTAATTCCCTATTGGGATGATTAATTCGTTAGTTAATTCTCTGCATGTCTTCTCTTTTTCAACTCTTCTCTTTTCTCAGTATCTTCTATACTTCATCCAAGTTTGTTAACAGCTGAAATTTACATGAAAATATTTTCCAACTCTTTCTTTATGCACTAAAAATAAAAATATTTAAAAGGATCTAAAAAGTGGCACCATTGCTCTTGCCTAAACAATTTTCAATGTCAAAAATTTTGAAAAAAAAATTATTTATTCAAATTACTCTAAAAAATTTCAAAGTAGTTTTTTATCTCCAAATTGTTATTAATAAAAATACAAAAGGATTTAGTCAAAAAATACCTCTATCCCTTATGATATATCCTTTTTCGGTACCCTGAATCACCCTTGATGACATCATTATTATATGATTTCCTTCACCTCCATCTCATTTGCAAATACAAGTATATTAGTGTTCAGGTGGATATTAGACATACCGAATCATATTTATTAATTTCCTAACAAAATTCGTAGTTTTTTAAGAGAAATCCACACCCACGAATCTATAATTAGCCTTTATCCTTTTTTGTGTCATTGAATATACGTACATATGTAATGATAACTTTAAGAATAAGGGTTTGTTGTAGATGATAAATCCTCCGGTCCATATAAAGACAATGTAATCATTAAGACTTTCAAGGTTTTTTAAGTAGATCCAATAATAATTGATTGAAAGAGTAGTATACATGGCATTGAGTCTGGAATAAGGAGGAAGGAGGGCCTTAATGATTCAACCTCGCATAATTAGACCATTTATTCTCTGTCATTATGTCTTTATAATAAGTATTCTAAGCTGTGTCTCCCTGTCATTTATTAATGTTAACCACAAATAATCCTATAATTAGGTCAGTCCTTACCAATACATTAAAAATCCCAATAGACAGACAAGTTTTGCCATTACGTATTATTGCAATCAATAATAGTGATATACGCAAGACAGACATCAACAAACACAAGCTTTCAGCTTGGTAGGAATGCTCACTCAAGCTTGAATGGGTAAGGCGCAAACCAATATCAATATATCAATTGTTCATGTTCCGAAATAATAGAAAAGGTTAGTAATTTGAAGACCCAAATCCTTTTTAAAATCACTTAATCCATCTTCCCTTAAAGATGAGTAGGACTAATTAAAGACGATGAATCGATGCGCCCCAAATAATGGCAAATATTCCTTTTTAAAGGGAGTCTCATTTGAAGCCCTAAGATACTACTTTTCCCCTCCCTTTGGTCCAATCAAAGATACTTAGAGCGGAACTATATAGAACCAATCAACACTATTAAGAATAATTGTCTAGTGCATAAACTAAAGTCAATTAATTATATAAAATATTGGTGTTTACGTTTAACACCTGGACCGAAAAGTCCCGGCCTTTACAAGGAAAACCCGGTTGTTTCGTTCAAAATTGTTTAAAAAAAAATTATTAATGTTTTTGGTTATTCATCTGCTTTATTGAGTGAAGTACTCATAAGACTTTTCAAAGCATTGCTTAGCTTAAATGGGACTTTCCCCCCCTTCCCCCGTCAAGAAGCAGTTTAAAATTAAAACACATTTTTTTTTTGATCCATTGTTTTGGGAAATAACAAAAGTATCGTCACACTTGGTACAATAACTCTGAAACTAAGGAAGAGATTAACATAAAATTTGGACAGCGGTTAAAGGTTGCCGCCTCACACTAAAATTAGGAGAATTGTAAGCCCGGGAATTTTACGCCCATGTAACACATCGGTTCATAAGTCCCGGCCTAGATAGGAAAACAACATTTTTTGCCAAAATTCATTTTTATTCATCAATATAATATCCTTTTAGAACGATACAATCATTCCAACGTTTCACTAGCTATTGGATACCACGGGTGTAGAACGATTTATCGAGACCTTCAAAATATGCTTCAGTTTCGACAATCACTTCCTTATCTGAGCCAAATATCTTTTTCTCTATTTTTAAGTTCAACAAAGAGCCAGTAGTCGCTGGGGCCAGATCTGTAGAATAGGGTGTGTCCTGTAGCAATTCAAAGCCCAATTCGACCCATTTTGCGGCTGTTTTTATTGACATGTGAAAGAGCACCTTTTTCTTCTTCAAATGAGGTCTTTTCTGGGTAATTTCTGCCTTCAAACGATCCATCAAACCGATATAATAGTCGCTGTTGATTGTTTTTCCATGTTTCAAGTAGTCAATGAATAAAATTTCATCTGAATCCCAAAATACAGAGACCTCTCAGACGATGGTTGAGTCTTTGGACGGCGTTCTCCGTCTGTACACCACTCAGCAGACTGTCATTCAGACTCTGGGGTGAAGTGGTATATCGAAGTTGTATTCATTGTTATGTACCGACGCCAAAACTCCTTCATATTTTGCGTGAACATCTCCAAACAGCTCTTTGAATCATCTGCTCGTTGTTGCTTTTGCTCTGGTGTGAGCAAACGCGGCACCTATTTTGAAAAAAGCTTTTTCATACCCAAATGAATGTTCGTGTATGATGGTGTAAACACTACCTTTTGATAACTTCAGAGTGTCAGCTATCTCTTGCAACTTCACTTTGCGATTGCCCATGATGATTTTCAGGGTTTTTTCAAAGTTTTCCTGAATAACCACCTCATTTGGCCGACAAGGTCGTTCAGCATCGTTGGTGTCCGCACGACCACGTTTGAAATCGGTAAACCATCGTTTAATGGTGATTTTCGATTGGGCAGAGCCTGGATTACATTTTTCAAGGCAAGAGGGGCCTTGAATGGTGTTTTTTTCCCATCAAAAAGCAATGATAAATCAACACACAAAATTGCTTTGAATCCATCGTTTTTAAGAATCACAAAAGTAGAGTCCCTTAAACCACTGTAACTCAATAAATAATAAACCAAACGTCATGAAATTTTGACAGTAACTTTTTGAATATTTGTACTTCCAAAAAATATTTTTCATTTTCTTAGTGGCACCATATTGTAGTTAGGCCCAGGACTTATTGACCGATGTGTTATTATATAAAGTAAAAAATATATATTTGAATTTCCTAAGTTCTTGATTTGTGTTCAAGATTGTTTTTATTTTGACGTACCACATATATAGGTGAAATTGGATGATATACTAATATTTGAAGTAGATGGCTTTAATGATCTCATTGAATACGAATTCATTTACACGTTATAAGATCCGGATGCTTCCCCAAGTCACTTATTCCATCTTTTAATGCGAATGAGTACGAAAAATTAAAGACAATGATTGGATGTAGCGGAAATGATGTCAAATCTTACTTCTTATGGAATCTTATATTTGAACCACTAAGATACTACTATTTACCTCCTTTAAGTATAATCGGAACGAAGATACTTAGAGCTGAACTAGCTAAGAAGATTAATTTTTATTATGCATGACGTGATTATTAATCTAAAGTGATGACATTTCGGGGGCTTGTACGTTCAAGGACACACTTCCAAAATGGGGACGTTTTGGTTACCCTACTATTCAATATTATTATTCAAATTACATTTCAAAAAGAAGCCTTTATTTTGAAGTTCCGAGCCCAAGCTTTTCAACTTATTAAACACACCAAATTCCGGCTTTTGAAGATTTTTAGCAAGTCCTTCATAAATCAAGGCTTGTTCCCAACTCTAATCAATAAATACATTTATTTTCTTTTTTACCTCAGGACTCTTTTTTATTCTGCACAAATAGTCTGTTCTGATATAAATATTGTCTTTTAATGGCTTTGATTGATAATTTGTCCATTGCCTCTAAGGCTATGTAATTATGTCTTCCTTTTTAGCCTCGACATATAGATAGTTTGATTCAAATTACATTAGTAGCTTATAAATCGATTAAACCTTTTTTTAAATAAAAACTGTCAAATGATAATTTTGAAAAATTAAAAGCATTTAATTATATTGATGATTGCATGATGTGACTTTATGAGTTAAGCGAACGACACAAATACCCTTGAAAGAATTACTTAGGGGCCTAGTTAGTAAAATACGAGGAAGATAGTATTGATAAATATAAAAATATTCGACTTCAATCTCTTTATTTACTTGAAAATATAAAGGGATGTTCAATTTTATTTTTTGTATGGAAGATTGGGGACAAAAATATGACTTTTTGTTTTTGGTTCAACTACCCAGAGCTACTTTGATTTATAAACGTTAAAATTTAACACACATAGAAACACACTTATGTTTACTATTGGTTTGAATATTTTCAAAGATTATACCTGCCAGTATTGCAATGGAAAGCGGCGCATAAAAAGACTGCTGCTACTGTTAAAAAAATTAAGTTGAGTAAAAAACTAAAAAAACAGACTTGACTTGAATGTGCAGTTGGTAGAGCTCCAAACCTCCCCCTAAAATAAAATTGAAATATATACGTAAATTTTTTCCAAAGTTATGATCGATTATATATTTTTTAAGTTTTGTGTTACCTTCACCTTGACCTCCCTAAATGTAATGACCTCTTACTGTAACCATATAAATCTTTGCACCAAGTCTGATAAAAATCAAGCTTTAGTTTTACCATAATCCAGGTGACTCACAAATAGAAATAAAAACATAACCTCTGTTCAATTTTTTGGGGGGAGGTAATCAATCCTAGTATCTGGGAAAGGTATTGCCATGAATTACTCCGATATCTAGCTTCAATTCTACTATTTGTCAACCAAGGACTTACTCTTATAACTCCAAAACAAATTTTCAATATTACTCTACGTCTTCTTTTTTGAGAATATGTATGGTTCCGGATAATATTCGTATCTGGAACATCATTTCAAAAATATATTGAAAATAACCCATAAAACTAGTAAAATGCAGATAATTACTTATTGGTATGTAAAATTTAAAAAAACAAACAAAAGAAACATTCAGATCTTTATTTAAGGGTAAGTAATTGTTTTTATCAGGATAGCATTAAATTCTTTACTTATCTCATCTTTAGATCCATGCTCCTTTACTTGTTCAAAGTATATCTTGCCGTAATCTTGGCCAATAAAAAATAAATAAACAGGTTAAAAAAGATACCCTCTGTTCAACTTTGTGGGCAGAGGTTCTGGAATTATCTTTGGAGCATTCAAAAAACAGATGAGACCACGTCTCATTTTTATTCTTCCTCCTATTGCTAATGATACTAGGTCCATTATGCAGCTACACTCTTCCCAATTCATAACCCAAGTAAGACCAAATTAGCGTATTAGACAGACCTTACCCTCGGCATGCACACAAAAGTTGTAAAAGTTGTAGCTGTTCGATGGTTCAAAAGTCCTAATTCAATAGAGTCTTGCAACGGAGGGGATGGGTTTCTTTCCTTGCTAGTGTCAAAAGTGGTCTCTCCACCATCACAAGGCTCTTTCCACCCACTTTTTTGATAGCTCTTTGGACAGTCTGTAGTGAAACCCAAGATCTCTTGCATGCCCCTCATGGACTTGATGGGATTGGCTTTTTTATTTAACTCCTCTGGTTCCAGTTTGGTCTTTTCCCCTTCTTCCTCTTCAACATTTATGACTTGCTGACGGCGTATAAGGTGGTCCTAGACACGCCCAACTGCTTAGAATGCGTAAATCGAAATTCATCAATACCTCAACCATCATTAATTATTTAAATGATAGGTTTCAGACTTCAATGCACAGCCCGGTAGATGGGAGAAATTCAATCTCACAACCCTCTACAGGGCCCTACCCTGAATGACTAACATGTTCAAGATGAAGTATAAATACATTAAATAATAAAGAATACGAGAATATTTGCAACACTGTTTGCAATTGACCTGGTTCATACCAGTGCTACAATATTTTGAATTTTTCCTGAATATGTGAGTTTTGATAAAACTGTATCAACTGATATAATTTCAACGATATAATTTACAGCTAAACAATTGAAAAAGTGACTGCATCATTCTAAAAATAACGTTCATCAAACAATTACTTTGATTTCTCAAAATTAGTTTTTATGCAGTATTTCGAAGAAAAATTATAAGAAAGTTTGATTTTTCTTCATTTTAGTATATTATTGAATGGAGCATGACGTCAATTTCTTTTATTATTTTGTGGGGCCGTCTTGATGCAAAATATTACAATCCCTGAATGATAATATCATTTAATATAGGTGCATGTTACTCACATAGAGGGCGCTTGGAAAATTATTCTCATCATGCGTCATTTTTTTACACTTCTAGTTTGAACAATAAGCTTCAAAATGTTATTTATCCTCTGATATATATTTTTTTAGTTTGTTCATGCCCATTTTGTAACGCAAATTTTGAAGCTATAACCTTTTTATGTTTGGATCAAAAGGGTTTGTTGTAACTGTCACTAATCTTTCCTCCTTACTTTAGGCACACATTTAAATATAGTTTCAGTTGAAGTCGGATCACTGAAGTAGAAAGAACAAAGGTTATATTTTTCCCTCTGTTTGTGTGTTAGTTATCAGGATTACAATAAAAATTACTGATATGAAATCGGGTAATGGCTTTAATTATTTCTAAGTAATTGTGTTTAAATACTTTTACAGCTAAAATGACCATAAAATATTTTTTCAATATACACTCGACGTTATGATGACAGGTGTTTGGAGGATTTCATTGTTTGCCTGTGTTTGCTCTAATTAAACATCTGATGAATTGTAATATCATATATATGTTTTATCAAATCAATACATTCTGCATTTACGCTATCCATACTCTTTGCAACATCAATGTGCACTAGAGTCTCACAAAATTTAATTTTATATCTTTGGTAATACCGTATTCTGTTACTTTTGTTGCTATATTAAATGTTAGTATAATTCTTCAATTGTTGTCTGATCCTTTCAAGGAAACATCTTTGTTCAAAAACGATTTGGATTTGACCTAGATAAATATTTTAACTTATATTTTTATTATTTAGTGTTATTTAGTTAGCTTGCTCCGCATAAAAAAAAGAAACACTTGTTCACACTTATTTTATTGAACATTGCAAGTCTCTGGGATATAAAATTTATCAAGGCTAAAAATTATCACTTCTAGGACTTTAATTTGAGAGAAAGAAAGTTTTGAACATGGTGTTGCTCATATGTTGACTTCTACTATATAAAGTAGAAGTAGGATAATTTGAAGTTGAGAGGATTATGTTTCGTTATATGTAGATACATATGAAATATCAAAAAATAAGCAGTATATCTTATTTATATTAACATGACAAAAAAACTCAGTCGCACAAAATCTTCCTTAGGACAATACTTATAGTTATAAATATATGACCAGCTGGTATGTTCAAAAAACCGAAAATTAGCGTGACCACTCTGAAAATTAGAAGAATATTTTGAGGAGAGCAGCTTAACTGTCATGATCTACTATCTGTTTCCAAAAAATATGAAAATATCCTTAAAAACATAATACTCTTAAGCTTTGATAGTATAGGTTTTTAAAGAACTCCGATCTTTTGTGTAATATATCAATATCCTTCATTTAATATTGATAATAATTAAGTTGTTAAAAAAGCTGTGTAATTTACATAATTAGTAACTTTGGGCGAAAAAGTTTCACAAATAGTGCGCCAGAACTTTCGTAAATTAACCAATTATTTGTGCAAACATTAGCTACGAGCCGTACCTAATGTTGCACTAACAAATTTATGATGATCTGTTGACCAATCTTGAACTGTGACTCGTTTTCATAGTTTACAACACTGGAATAGATTGCTTTATGTTTATTCATTTTATTCTTACATTCAAGTATGAACTAACATTCATAAATTGTTTTTATTTTTTCAAAAATATAGATATTTAAGGTGATTAAATTGTTAAATTTTGTTAATCGGTGGATTATTTTGTTATGTACTAGTGTTACAAGTTAAAAAAAAGCTGAGGGGAAAGTTGAGGCAAATTAAAGGAGGTCCTAGAAGTAGGATAAAATAAATTATTGTTGCTTAAAACTTCTTCCCTTCAATGTTTTGGCTGGAATGTTTTGCACATAAATTTTACAAGGCCAATTTTTCAGATCATATGCAATATACACAATTTTTGGAACAATCACCAAGTTTCACAAATTTACTGACAATGTTCACTACTGATGGGTGCCAAATAAATTCTAAGCCACATGGTGGATTCGAACTTAAAAAAATATTTCTTATAGAGTGTGTACTTTTTTAATGCAGTGACTTTTTTTAAACAATTACTACATTTTTTAGCCAGGCCGAGTACTTTCAGGAACCTGATGATTAAAGCCCTACATATAAAGGTTATGTACAAGTTGCTAATTGTGTAAAAGTTGCTATTTATGTACAATTCTAACTGGTATAAACAGACTGTACAAGGTGTATTTTGTACGTTTCATTATGCTTAATTTAATTTCATCATAAGTCATTTTAATTATCAACATTAACGTATGATATCACTACATTTTGAGCTATACTATGAAGATACAGTGATTGAAAATAATTCATATTTCGATATATTAAAGCATAAACAATTAATTACACAACAAAACAAACCTGAGATCTCCAGCTTATGTACAAGTCGAGAAAAGGACCCTTGACTGTGATGGATACAATTCCGTTCTCGTATTCCAAGCAGTTGGACATCTCTATGACCCCTGTCTACGTCGTCATCAAGTTTGTAACGTTCAAAGGATAAAGGGCTCAGTCAAAAAGGTCAAACTGCACCTAGAATATTTAAAGGAAACAGGACAAGCTAATACCCTCAAGTCCACGAGGGCCATGCAAGATATCTCGGAGTTTCACACCATACTGTTCAAAGAACTATCAAAAATTAGAAAGAGCCTTGTGAGGGTGGAGAACCCGCTTTTAACACCAGGAATGAAAGAAACCACTCTTCACTGTTGTAAGAGTCTATTGAATGAGGTTGGATTGAATCTTTTGAACTCTTTATCGACACTTTTGGGGCTCAACAGCTCTGATGTCAACCCTGTTGATTACATTTTTTAGGTACATGTCCAGAGGAAGGCCGGCAGTGTCCGTCATCCAATCCCCGAGGTCCTCAAAGCTACTGTCAGTCAGCACTGGGACGCCATGAAAGAAGAATACAACGGCAGTGGGTGCAAGCCCTTCCGCGGCCTCCTGGAAGCCATCGTTGAGGCTAAGGGCGTCTACATTAAAGATTAAGAAAGCTCACAATTTAATATATTAATTATGTTGAAATTTCATTGTTAATTTATAAATTATACTTTGTAGCAGTTTATAATTCCAAGTGTTCAGGTTTTAGAGTACTGCTCGTTAACTTTGGCCATTATTGCCATGTCCCTAATAATGCATTACTTACGAGTCATTCCATCTTAATTTTTACGACAAGACAGAAAAACATAAAATGGTTTGTGGAATTATTGACAGTGCACCAGCTTAGAAATAATCTATTGGAACTATAGCTCAATCCAACATTGAAATCTGAGGTCTTAAAGATTTAATTTTTAGTTATATTTTTTTGTCATGAATAACAAAAAGTTTTTAACTTTTTGACTTTAAGTTTTTCAATGTGTTAATGATTAAAACTCTTGGGTGAGTGAGTTATGCAGATTACCAACTAAAATATTTATTTCTACTTGATACAAACCGCTAAAAACTTTTATAACATTTAAAGTTATAAAGTTGATCCCCGAAGTATTGTTTGATACATTATTTTTGTTTATTAATTGATCCCAAATTCCCATTTGCATATTCAATTAATAAAAATTAGTTAAAAAACACTATTATAAACCAAAAACAAGTAAAAAAAATAAAAACAATTTTAAATATTATATGTTTTTCAAACTTCTTTAAAGGGATGATGTTAAATCTTTTTAAATATTTCCTTTCCAAATCCATTTTTCAAGGACTCTCACAGGAAAGTTTTATCAAGTGAACAGCATAACTTTATATTCTTCATTTTCTTCCCCATGAGGTATAAGGTTAACACTAAAAGGGACATTGGAACATAAATGTTCCATTTCTAACAATAAATGGATATTAGCAGAGAAAAATTGTTTAACGAAAGTTTTACAACTGCAAGAGTTGTGCACTTTTCCATATATTATCGCTCACTCAATTATTTAAAAAAAACAACCTGTGAGGTACATAGTGTTTATTCCATCATTGCGTACATTGCATGGAATGACAGTAAAGCTCAGATAATCTTACTCCAATATTTTTTCCATTTACTCCACTTATAGGTAGGTAAGCTACGGATAAGAAATAATAATTGTAATATGTAATAGCATTTGGATTTTTTAGGCTGATCTACTAATTGGCACATTGATATGTGCCATTCACAAGGATTATTTTTATCATTTATTCACAAATTTGTACACAGAAGTTCCATCTCTATAAAAAGTGAATGATTTTTTTTTCACTTAGCTATAAAATAAATCCCACATATTAATGCTAAAATCATATTACTTTTCTTTTTATTTTTACCCATAAATAATTTGTTCGTTATGAGGTCCAATGGTATTTCTCCACCTCTACATTTATCTTTCATTTGTCCATTTTCTTACTTATAAGTATTAGCTTTTTTAAAATGAAGATTAAGCTCCTCTTCATCGTCGCTTTTCTTCCCATCTCGTGTGAGTATTGAAGGAAATCTAAGCATTTTCTTCTAATTTTAATAGATCCTAACCTTTCGACACCAATAGTTTTAAGGATAGAAAAAAATCTTGTACGTTCCCATATCAACTTTTATCAGCTGAATAAATGCCAAAATGTGAATTTTGTATTAAACTGCCTCTTTTTCCCCTACATAATTAATTTATTGATGTCTATATCAATTTCAAGTTTACATTTCTTCTTATAAATATAAAGTACAAAACATGTTATTGGATTTACATATCTACAGGATCAAGTTTCTCTCTGAAATCAAAAGTCCTACAATATCAGATTTGCAAAATTATACAGACTTTCCTTTTTTCAAATGCATTTTAAATATTAGAGCCAAAAAATTCAAATGAGCATGTTTCAGAAACGTTAATTCTATGCACGAGCATGAATATTATTAGAATAGTAAATTCCGAGCATTTACTCGCGTCTGAAATTTGTATTTGTTGGCAATCGGACAAAGTTTTATTTTACTTTCTAGAGCTGCTTTCATAATTTGTTCGGTATACTACTAAAAATCATAACGGCCTCATAATGAACTGAAAAACAGGGCCCTCGAGAAAAACCCTACTACGTATATAGAAACATGGCTAGGTTTGTAAATCGTATGAATTATCAGTACATAAAAAGTAAAAAAAACTGAAAACTTTCATGAGTACCCTGACAATTTGAAATCTGTTCCTAAAAGTAGAACAGATTCTCTGTGATGATGTTTCATTAAATTAGCTGTGAGATGAATAAAATAAACACAAATCTTGCTTTGTATCAAGTAATTCTTCTCCTCAGTGTTAATCTCCGTCATTCATGAGTAGTGGTGAAAATCAAGGGTATTTTGGGTATGTTCAAGGAAGAAACTTAGAACCTATATGGTAACCCTGACAGCATGAATAATGTTTTGGAAGAAGAGCAACTTACTGGTCCTTATTTTTCATTAGATCACCTACAACCACTTGTAACAAGGAAGAAGGAGGAAAAGGAAATATACAATGATATTGGCAAGAATTACTCCGATGTTGATCCTTAATTCTACTTGGACCCCAACAAGGACTTACAATTTTTACCCTGTCTTTTATGAGCACACACATTAATATTCAATTCGGTTTTGAATGTAGTGGAAAAGGATTTCACTCTTTTGGAATTAGAAATTAAATGTTCAGAATGAGGACATTTACTCTTGAATTTGCCAACTCAAAAAAATACAAAAAACAGACGAGCTAAAAAATACAGCTGATTTTCATCACTATTCGTGGGCACAAATACTCGTCTTTATATTTAGATCTTATCTCCTCAAGAATGAAATAGTATAATCAAACGTGAAAATCCAGTTTGGAATGGCCATGTTAAAAAATGAAACCGAAATCAACATGGTATCCCTAACAATTTGAATAATGTTTTGAAGGAGAAAAACAGTCATGCTCATGACGTTTCATTAGATCAGCAACAATCAACATTGACAAGAGAGGAAGGAAAATAAAATATAAACAAGGACATTTGCTAGAATTACTCCAATGTTGATCCTCAATTCTAGTCTGAGTTCAACAAGGACTTACAATTATAACTCCACAACAAAACCTCAGGGTTACACCCCGTCTTTTATGAACACACACGAATTTTCAATCAGGGCTTCAATTTAATTGAATCTATTTGGGAAAGGATGTTCACTACTCAGGAATTAAATAATAATGACAACTGCAAAGGGAAACAAGATTCCTTCTATATGCTACCAATTCTAAAAAAACTGGCCAGCTAAAAAAACGCACCGGAGTTATATGTATGTATATAATAATAACAGCTTAGTAAGATAAAAAACACTCTTCATATTGACAACAGCAACAAAACTCGCCCGCTACAAGATTCTTAGGACGGTCAATCCTACACGCGGTAATAAAAAACAATAAGGAGTCATCAGCTCCATTAGCCGCCCAAAATAGTTATGTTGTAGTACATTAACAAAAAGTGTCAATGTTCTGTCATTAGAAAACATACACATGATAAAAATACATAAAGTAAAGCCCTTAGATGGTTATCTTTGTAGACAGTTTTTTTCTTCTTCTTCAACACATAGTAGTAGTAGTATGTATTTGGGAGAAGAAGAAGGAGAGAAAATGGTTAGAAGAAGAAGATAAGAGGGAGGGGGGTACCATTCATTTCATTTTTTTTTTTTTCTTCTTCTTCTGATCCAGTTTCTAGGGAGGAGGAGTAGAAAAAGAAAGAAATTAAGATTTTAAAATAGATAAACAGCGTCTTCAAGAAGAGTGTTTTTTTTTTCTTTTTAATCTTATCTTATGTAGTGTACTATTATTTTTTTAAGAAGGTGGTTTTTTTCCTTTCTCTACTTACTTACTTACTAACTTAAAGTGATATTTTTTTCTTCATATAATATACACACTTGAGAAAATAAAGTTTTACCGCCTTTATTGTTTTATGTTAAGTAATTAATAATGAGCTATAAAAAAACTTTTACAAATTTGACTAAAAAAAAAAAATACTCGAAGTAATTTTTTTTTTTTAACACATAATACGTATATTTTGTGTGTGTGTTTTTTTAAACATTGACGTTTGGGACATTAGTAGCTTGTATGTAGTAAGTTGATAAAAATATGACAGAATGAGGATTGATAATCATATTTTTTACAATTGTTTATAGCATCTCTGTACCTTTTCTTGTATACAAATAAATATCTGAAAAGAACGGACGGTTTTTTGTTGTATAGGTCCTTATTTATGACTTAATGCTGTAGTCTCGTCCAATTCAGTTTTGGTCGGTCCAGTTCAGTCCTAGATATCAGATCTAAGATGACGATGACAGCTTGGATCGAATCTAAATTTGGATGAGAGTTGCAGAAGACATTCTTCACCAAAACACTTTAAACTACAAAGTCCAGAGGTTAAGGTCAGTGCTGGAAGAGGGCCAAATGGTGGCTGGCCAGAAGTCTGCCATATTATAAGTGCATAAGTTTTAGTTCTTCTGGGATGGGGATATCATGGATTTCTTGATGTTGAAGGGAGTCTGGATAGAGATATCAAAGGTCTTTGCAGCCTTCTCGGCACTGATACCGGCGCAGAGAAGATCGCACAAGCACAGCCGTTGTTGTTGGTGCTTCAATATATTTATACGTAGAGACACAGGATAAAAACAAAACTTGATCATTTTTATTTCGGCTGTCATGTAGTTAAACCTGGTAAAAAAGGAAAGGGGGATAATCTTGTAATTAAAAGCTTCTTTATGTTTTGGGTACTGACTCTGTATATTGAAAAAGAAAACATCAATTTTTTACTATTTTTACAAATATACAATGTTAAATTTAGGAGGAGTGCATTGGAGGTGCTTGTATTAGGCTCTGCACTTTAATGGAAACAATAGAGTCCCTAGGTATTCCAAATATTGCGAATGATAGGATCCCACATTTTGTATTGATATATCCGGTTCTGCCAATAAGATCTTGAGAAAGTCAAATTTCGTATATATTTCCTAAATTAACAGGTGAATATTCATTTGTAGTTTTGATGTAGGTGCTTTTTTAAAGAATAATTAGCAATTTGCCCATTCATGCCCGTCTGCAGCAGGTATGGAGCTCAGATTTGTATCCCCCCTCCCTCCATCAAAGAATTTTTGTATTTAGCAAGTAAAAATTATCACTTTTTAAAAATCTTCCAAAAATCTGACAGATTTGATAATGCAGTTTTTTTTGCAAAGCATAATTCGTTTAAAACTCAGGTCAATTTTTAATGCCTATTCAAATTTTCACTGAATGAACTACATGAGGGTGGCCCTATTTTATAAAATAATTAAGTGCGTGTTTTTCCAATAAATTGTTTTTTTCTCGAAAAACAATCCAAAAAAAAGTCCATGAAAAACGAGGTCCCAGGAGAATAATTTTAATCTTTTACAATTAACCAAAGAAATGTGAAATAGTTACATAAATATATGTCCTGGTCATTCTTAGAGAAAGAAATATACTTCATGTATATAAAATTCAAAGAAGATTCCTAGGTCAGATGTAGTAAATGTAATTCCATCATGTTTACTTATTCTGAATTGCTGCAACTCCATCGAATCAATTAAAGGAACATTTAAAAAAAAAAAAATTTATAAGTGCATAAATTGACAGTCTACCAGTTAAATTATGCTCGTTTCTCTTTTTCTTTTGAAGGAGGAAAGGTTGAGAGATGGAATAAATATGTAATGTTTTGCAATAGATTTAAATTATTAATTCCACTATTGAAAAAATGAAGAATAAAACCAATGGTCACCTCTCCTGTATCAAGAAAAGAAAAATGTATATGATTTAATAAAAAGAGGGAAGGTCGATGAATGTATCAATAGACGTACATACCTACATATCTTTTGGTACATGCCTTTTAAAAAAAAGGCACTATTTCCTTGTAATAGCCTATTCATTTCGGGGTTAAACAACATAAAAACACTCTTAAACAAAAATCAAGACAAGAAGAAAATCCCAAATTATTTTTTACTTCATATATACCAGTTGCTTGGAAATTCCATTAATGCGATTTAGCATAATCATAGCTTCCTTTTGAGCTATGATAATGACTATAAATTACGACAAAAGTTACATGAATTTATTTCAAATTTTCAAGGTTAAAATATTGTCTCTAGCTTGAGGGTAACAAAAATTATAAGCCGTTCGCTGAAACGATTGAAATTGGAGGCTCTTTGCAAAAGAATTGCAGTGCGGATCGAGGCAGGTGAGAAGCTCATGGACATCGCTGAGAGGTTCCGTTTGCCTGTCAAGACTGTATACAAGGTTAGGGATATATTAAGGAAGGGGGACACGAGTTTCAGAGCTTAAAAGAGATCAGGAAGGCCAAGAACAACAACAATACCAGCCAAGATTGAGCTCTGATTGAAGTCAATCCTTTAATGTCAACAAGGAGGCTTTTAAGGGACCTGGAAGTTCATGAAAAGTCCATTATTGTGTTTCCGTAATTGAAGTTAATAATGACTTCATTCATTAAACTATTTTTCTGAATAGTGTTTATTGAACCTCGCTCGTTCTGTCTTAAGTATTTTGGTTCCGATGGGACCAAAGGTAGATAAATAATGCTATATTAGGGGTTCAAGAGTTCCCATAACGAGGAAAATTTGACATCATTTGTGGCAAATCGAATCACTGTCTTTAAATCTTCATACCCATCCTCATGAAAAGATGTAAAAGTGATTTGGGAAAGCCTTTGAGTCTTTGAAATCTAACCTTTTCCAATATTTCGGAACAGTATCCGTTTCCTTTTTTCTATTTACATGATAGAAATTATATATTATTATTGTTTTAGGTCTTTCACGCTTGTGAGTGAATAATCCTAACAAGACGAAAGGTTGGGCTTTGTAAAGCCGGTATGTTTACATCACTAGTACCTACATATGTACATATTACCATTGGTGGGCCAGTTTACTATTGAGTGTTGTGCCAATATATACCATTTTCTTACATCTTTGGAAATGATTCGATTTTAAGTTCCATCTCATACCAAACATGGTTGATCACATCAATAAATAAATGTGACAGATTCTTTATTTTTATTCTTTAGATTCGAATAACAAATGTATATTTTATATTCATATAAATCATTTAAAAAATCAAAACTGACAAAATCTTTGTAATCGTTTATGAATTGTTGTTACTACAATTCACGACCTACCATAAAAAAATTTCTAAAAAAAAAAAACAAAGCAAAAATACAAAGTGAGAACCCAAAACTTGTTTTTTATCTATACAAAATCGTTTTTATTTTTTTTCATTTTTTTATTTTTGGAAATGAGTAAAGCCTATACTCATTAAACTTTGAGTGTTAACTTTTTATTGATGGCATATCAAGTTAAAAATGTATATGTAAGCATTGATATGATATTTTCACCTATTTTGAATTGCTCATGTATAGGTATGTAAGTACTTATTAATTAAATTGTTATTTTTATTACTATCATGGGCTTACCGAAATAAAAACAGATTATATTAAATAGCTACAAAAGTAGTAATTGTAAAAAATATAACTGTAGATGAGTGCAATAATTTATGTTATCCTAATTTGAATATGTTCTTTTTTTCTTCAAAAGCTGTTACATTTATTCTCTTACGGAACATTTAAGTATAATATGCATGGGATTATGAATTACTGATAATTGATTGGTGAGTTCAAAAGTGTAAGTCTTTGTTTGACTTGGATTAGAAATAAGGATCGACATCGTATAATTTCTGTCTACATTTTTCTACATACAGAGTGATATTTTTCTTAATTTGCCTACTTTCATTGCTAAAAATAGCTGATCGAATAAAATTTCATGACGGCTGAGATACATTCCTAAAAAACATCATTAAAATTGTGAGCAGGTTAATTTTCGTTTTTTAAAACTTGACTGCATGGAACGACAAAACTCAATGGAAACCCTAATTGGGAGAAATTATTCTAATGTTCAAAATGTGTGTAGGTTCGATACTCATTCGGTTGATAGAGAAGAAAATATACCCGGAGTCCATCTGACAATTCCAATGTGAGATGGAGTAATTCTAATATTATAATATCAATTATACTTATGCATTTCAAATCTATCTTCCCAATTGTGGAAAGTGCATAATAAAATTTGCGATTTTTTCTCAGCTAATTCTACCCACCACTATGAACAACTCGACCCTTTAAAACTGGTAGTCGAAGAGAAGCGATCAACAAGATATCATCAAGACAACGCCAGGCCGACAAATCTTTGATGACACACCAGAACCTCTGGGAGCTCGCATAATACATTATTTTGTATCCAACCTATAGTCCATACGACGAACCAAGTGACTACCACCTCTTCCTCTCTATGGTACATAAAATTGAGGGTACAAATTTTATCTCAATAGAGACCTGCGGAAATTGTTTGTTCGAGTTTTTGCTAATATGGACAAGGGATTTATACGAGATTGGCTTTATGAAGTTGGATTCTTGTTGGCAAGAAGTTACAAAACAGCACAGAGGATACTTGGCTTCAATCGGATGATTGTAGCACTTTTTAGAAAGGATTAAAATAAACAGAAAAATACAAAATTACTTTTCCTCAACCTATGATTAACTTGATAGAAAACATCAAATAATGAATTTTGATATGTCTGTGTACCCGTTTGATTAAAGAAATATCTGGGGTGGGGGGTACACCACCACTAGCTGAGGTATCATAAGCTGTTCTATTGGACCATAAGATAATATTTTACGGCAAAGCCATAATGTGTATATAGAATAATGGCATCATCGTTCTAATGTTAAACATTGTTAATATACCCTATTCAGCGTATTTAAATATACAAACACAAAACTGATTTTAAATTTTGATATTGTGAACAAATTTCAATTAAAATTAGGCTGGGTGAACATCTAAGTTATAAAACTTTAAAAATACAAAAAAACTTTTACATAAAAAATATGGAAACCAAAAGGAAATTGATGGTTGAAAGGTCTTCTTTCGGGTAAAACTCAAAAAGAGATTGATAGACACTTAGAAAGGCTGTCTATAAAATCAAAAACGTTTTTAATCTCATAGGAAATTTGAAAGAGCCCATAGATAAGATCAGATGAGCACAGCATGGATTACAGTCAAGGTAAAAGCCATGAAATTCAGAATAAAGAGGGATCCTTTTCGGAGCATGAGCCAGATGACCAAGGAGATTGAAATGAGTGAAAGAAACATCAAAAGGACTGCGAAGGAGGATCTCTGTTCTAAGTTAAGGGCCAGATGCAAAAAAAAAAATAAATAAATAAATAACAACTCCCGATGCCCATGTTTCTTTCAATAAGCTAAAAAAGGACCACAAATTACCTTTTTCTCTGATGATAAACTTTTCCAGGTAGATGGCATGTCCTACAATCATCATGGTCGCTTTATTTTGGAGTTGAATATTATATACATATGTCTTAGATGAAGTAAAACTTAAATGGAAGACAAAACATCCGGCAACAGTATTCATTTTGGGTGCTTTTGGATCTGATGAAAAGGCCTCTCCACTAAAATTTACAAAATAAGATGAATAAGCCAACAGTTATGTATACATGAAGTTGTTAAAGGGCCATGTCATTCCATGGATGAAAAAAAGTATCACAACATTCCATTTGTATTCCAACAAGTTAGGGCGTACTGTTACATCAGCATAACAAATCAAAAGATATCAAAAGACAACATATATCCCCATAGCTCTCCAGACTTGAACCCGTTGGACTTCTCCATCTAAGTAAAATTTGATAGACCTGCCTGCAACAAACTTCACTTATCAACCGCATCAATGAAGGTCTCTATCACGGCTGAATTGGCAAAATTGGATAATGACTACATCAAAAGGGCTCTTTAGGATTTCAGAAAAAGTTTGTAATCGTTATGGAAAACCAAGGGTGGTCATATTGAATAAATTTATAGTTATTTATCTTTAACATGTTTTAAACAATAAATAGGTATTTCGATGACGTATGAAAGCTGAACCCTTAATGCTTTTTGTTGTAAATACAAAACATACCAAAAAAAAAGCTTTTTTAAAATAATATTCAACAAAAATTATTATTACTGTAACATGTTTTACGTTTTTATCGTCTACTTGTTTCAAGAGCATCAAATTTTGTAACATAGTTTGTATAATGACATTTAAAAATTATTTCTTATGTTGGAAATTTGCAACAAAATTTAGAAAAGGTAAAAATTCATATTTTTGAATTTATAATTTTTTGTGGAAGAAACAAATATTGTATATAAAAATTCTTTAGTCCATCTTTTATTTCTCCGTTGAAACGTTTCTTATCCTTAAAAGTTATAGATTTAAGCCTTAGTAATTGAACACTCTTTGTATAATGTGGTTAGTGAGCTGAAATATAAAAGCAATGCCAAAAATAAAAATGTATCCGATTACATGATAAATAGTTGAATGATTATAATAATCATATCATTCCAATTTGTATCATTTTTTTAAATTAGTCCATCAATTTTGCAGATGTAAATGACCATTAAAAAGTTAAAAATACTTGAATGGGTATTATACATCGAGAGAAAATAAATCCTCCTTTTAAAATAATCCTTTATTCTTTCATACAAATTTTGTGAAAAAAATAAATACTCATTCGTTTTGATGAGGTTGCATGTATTATATGTATAAAATAATAGCTATAATTTTATATTGACTCACATTGTAAAAAAAAAAAAAAGAATTCAGGAAATCAAAATGAAGAACAAAAGAACGACTTGTAAGCATAACATTTACTTAATTTCACTAAACCTTCTTTAAAAGTGCATCCATATACAAATAAATCCTAAATAGGGAATGATTAAGATAGATAAATAACTTTATAAAATCAAATTGCATGCTTGATGAGCATACTGAAAAGTATGCTCCATAAAATGTAGATTCAAATAAGTAAAAAACATTTTTATAAATCTTTGGCTGTAAAACATTCAAGTTTACTTAAAAAAGGCTCTAACGAAAATCAAAAATAAGGTAAATTGGCAAAAACTGTAAGTTATGTAAAGAAGTCACAAAGAATAACTAGAATGGACACTTGGTATAGCGCAAACCTTTGCCGCCAGGGTTATTTTTCCTTAAGGAAATTTAATTATTTATCCATCTAAAAGTAAAAAATGTTGGATGCTGAATTTAATATCTTTGCATTCATACTTAAATATGTGTTATATAAAATGATAACAGCTCTGAATTTCAAATTGTTCAAAAGTAATGTTCATTTATGCGTTATTCAACTTTTGCATGACTTTGATCTCCTTCAATTTTGACCTTGGTTTAAAAATAGGTGAAACATCGGCATTAAACCAACATAACAGTATCAATTTGTGCTCTATACGTCAATATTTTCCAAAGTTATTGTCTATAATGTATTTTCAACGTTCTGTGTTACTTTGACCTTGACCTTTCAAAATTTAATAGCCTCTTTCTGTGAGTTTATGTAATCTTCGTACCAAGTTAGATTCAAATCAATTGTAACTTTTGCTGTAAGCAAAAAAACATACCTTCCATTCTACTTTTTTGTTGTTGAAGTTAATTTAGAATTCACTTAATTTGTTCCTTTACATTTTTCTTAAGAAACTACCCAAGTATGTATATATATGTGTGCCTCTGTTATTATATTGTTTTTCATGTAGAACTCCTCCAACATATGAATGTATTCAAACTTCAATCAATATATATATACCTGTTATGTGTATAGATTAAATCTATGACTTATCACAACTATTTCTTTTTTTCCTTTTATTTTGTCCCTATCTGAAAATCTTATCAATTACTAATCTCAGCAATAATTCAAGGCCAAAGGTAAGTATGTACTTACATATACATAAGTGTATTTATAAATTCAAGCATACATAACAAAAAAGCCACCTAATTTATGGCTTATACACATTGAATCAACGTGTTTGTTTTTATTAATTGATTTAAGTACTTTTGATTGTGATTTAATACTTTGGGGATTTAATAAATAAGAAATGAGTTTATAAATAGTATCATCTTAATTTTGTCTTAGATAATTATGGGCGCATAAGTCATCAATAGCTATATAATTTAATTGATTTGTATAAGTCGTGTAAAATAAAGTGTCTTTTTTTGTCTACTAAAAAAGTCCAAGACTATGTTTTCAACATATACTGGTTTTAATAGTGAAAATAAATTCCAATATAAAAAATTGTAACATTTGAGTAATATTCAGAGGTTGAGGCTCCTCAACTTTTGAAAATAATGATAAATTTCCATATTTGCATACGTTTTATTTTTAAACACGAATGAAATGTAAAATAGATTTAAGTTTATTCACTACCGAGATGAGAAGAGTACATCAAATAATGGTTCGTTTTGTGAATAAGGTACTTTGTTATATTATAAATATTAAATTCTCTAATTAATGTTAAACATGATTGATTATTAAAAACTACTCAACCTGTAACGGTATTGGTATTTATACTTGCAGAAAAAGTTAGTATTGTAACTTTATTTTATTAGGAAAAAATTATACATAAATGGCGCTAATTTTTTTTTACTTACCTCATTTTCAGCTAATACCAACCTTCAAAAGACAACTGTCCAATTTTCATGACAATTTGTTCAGTAGTTTGTGAGATGTCAAGGTATCCACAGTATTAAATATACATTTTTGGGGGGAGGGGGAAAAGCTTGATTTAAAAAAAAAAAATATTATAAATCTATAGGTATTTAGTACTAAAAGTTGAATTTTTTGATGGATTTTTTCAAAAATACATAGCAGTTCACATAAAATTTAATTTTTGGTGAAAAAAAATTCAAAAACTAAATAATCAATATCTAATTTTTTGTAAAAAAATTCAATAATAATTATTTATATAAAGTTAACTTGTTTGAACTATAATTATAATTTTTTAAAATTATTATTTCCATAACAATGGATCAAATACACTTTTTTATTTTAATTGGACACTGCTTCTTGATGGAAAAAATACCATGCAAGCAAAGCAATGGCTTGAAAAGTGTTATGGAGACTCAACTTCATAAAGTAAATTAAATAATGATAATTTAAAAAAACTTATCAAATTGTATAAGTGATGAATATTTTCAAATGAAGAATAGAAAGATACAGGACAATTCCACCACTTTTGGTTTTTGGCTCAATTACTTCGAGTTGGTTTGACTTTGACGTGCTAAGTTTTAACACACATATTTACATTTGTTCGCTATTGTTTAAATATATTTATACCAGTGAATAGTTTCTCACCAGTTGCATTTGAATGTGAATGTCAAATTTTGTAAGTATCTCCGTATCCAGGGATAGTTAGAACAGTTAAAAATGTCAACTTTGTGGTAGAAAAAGACTAATTAATGTTGTTCTATGAAACAATAACTAGACCTTTTATGATGCTATTAAATTTCAATGTATTTAATTTAATTAATATATATAATAATATTTATATTATACATCATTGGTCATTATTTTAGATTGGATAAATTCTCTCTTAAAAAGCTCTTCAAGGCACTGCTCTAGCTAAAACAGAAGTGTAATTATATCTTCTATCTTAATAAAACAAAGTATATCTATCCATTTTTAGTGTGGATATTTCACCTAAGAAATAAAATGCAATCAAGCGTGGGAGTTATACTAAAAGAAAAAAAAAGAGTATTTTTATACCGGGTGGTACATAGAAATCTGAACACTTACTTATTCAATAATTAATCAAGTTTGAGCTATTGAAATCAATTCAAATTTCCATATAATAAAGCATAAACAATTATTCACAAAACAGCATAAATTTGAGCTCTCTAGCTTACGTACAAGTAGAAAAATGACACTTGAACGTGATCGACGATTTTCTATTCGCGCACTCGAAGCAGTTCGACGTCTCCAAGAACACTGTATACGGCGTCAGCAAGTCCGAAACGTTGCAGAGGAAGAAGGTGGAAAGGCCAAACTGGACCGATATGAGTTAAAGAAAACAGCCCAGGCCAATCCCCTCAACTCCATGAGGGTCCATACATGAAATCTTGAGGTTTCACAACAGAATGTCCATGGACCTGGAAATTTTATTGTAAATAAATGAATTATACTTGTTGAAGTACTTTATATATAAAAGTAAATCTGACTTTACATCTGGTTTAGCAACGAGCTAAAGTACTCCCTGCCACATCAAATCATATTTAAAAGCAATCTGTTTTTATTATCCTTGAGTAGAGAATATATGTATTGAGTAACAACGTTTGAGTGTGCACATGAAAAAGAGACTATAACACCGACGATTCGTTAGGGAGTTATAATTGATATTGTTAAAACAAAGTTTTCCGTTCGTCGTTCCGTCTAAAAACGTTGGGCACTGCCTTGTACTAGTGCTAGTAAAATAATAAAGACGAATAAACAATTGGAGGAAAATTGTAGTTCTTGTTGTAACTGTTCACTTTCTACTGAACCTTACTTTATCTCAAATTCCTCCTCATAGTGTGAATTTTTAATCACGATAAAATTATATCAACTGATAAGAAAATGATATAAAAACAATTAAAAACTGATTGCATTTTTGCAAAAATACAAATCCTTAAAAAACTACTTCTTCCCTTAAAAATATTTTCCAAAAATAGATCCAATCCCTATAATAAAAATTAACAGGAATTATTAATTTTTTTCACAAAATTTTACAGTATATTATAGAATTATTTATGAATTTCATGAATTTTGGATGTACTGCTACATTTGTCAATCGTCTAACCTACTTGTAATGATGACAGCTGAATAATTGAATATTCTTTGGATGAGAGATGAAGTAATAATGTAGTTGTTGATTATTCTAATGAATGTCACTTATTTATAGAATATATTATATTCGCATTGTAAAGTTCAAATGCTCGCTGTTATTTTCTCGTAAATAATAAGTGAAGTAAAAAGTTCTGAGTGTTTTTTCGCCTTATTTTTATGATAAAATTAACATAGTTAGGATTATCTAATTTAAATCCAATATGCACCATTTTTTGAATATTTTTTGACCATTTTGAAAACAATTTCATAATTCCGTGATTGAAGAAGGCATTTTGGTATAAAAGTTGAACTGCTCGTTTTCACATGCCTCTCTTGAGCCCAGTTTTGTACCTAAATAAAATTTAGCAAATTCTTGAAAAAGTAATAATCGTTGGGTGCCAGGCCGGGACTATACGGCAAGTGCGATATAACCTCTCATCCAAGCTGTCAGAGCTTCTGACGCGTCGTTAAAGATGTATGTGGTCTCATGTTATCTTGGTGGAATACAACACCCGTTCTATTGACCAATTCTGCCCATTTCTGGCCGATCCCCTGCTTCAATCTTGTCGGAATTGAGTTGTTTGTCTGTTGGGATAAGCTCATTGTGGATGATTTGTTTACAATCCAACCAAACATAAAGCATAACCTCCTGGGCTGTTAATCTGGGCTTTACAATCGTATGCACCGTTTCATTTTGCTTTGAATACGATCTTTTACGGCATATAGGAAAAAAAAATTATGTCACTTACGAGAACAATTGACTGTTGTTATCGTAATTGACCCACTTTTCATCGTCAGTTACCATACGCTTCCTAAATGTATTTGATTTTGTTATCTTTCAGCAAAGAGGGACAGGCATAAATTTGATCCAAAATTTTCTTTTGTGTCAATTCGTGTGCACCCATACATCGACCTTCTTCTTAAGAGAATCCTTATGGAAACGGTTCCAATCGTTTTACTGGCTAATTTTCAGTTCCTGGGCAATGAAATAAGTGCTCACATACCGTTCCCACTCGACGATTTCTCTTATTTTATCGACATTTTCGATGATTGCCCTACCAGATTGTGCATTACTTTCGACGTCCATATTACCAGAACGGAAGCGTTGGAACTACCACTTTGCTGTTGCATTCGATGCTATATTGGGTACATAAATAGCACTTTTTTTTTGTCCGACTGCGCCACCTTTTAACCTTGGTCGTAATGATACTGAAAAATGTATCCAATTTTCTCATTTTTTTTACTTCCATTTTAGAACGCTGTAACATAAAAACTGGCTACGCCACTGAAAAAGTGTACATGAACTTTTTTTTAAGTGTACGCTTATTTTTTATGCATACTTTCAGCTTTTCTTAAATACAATGTTTTAATCGTAGGATATAGCTCAATAAAGATATCTAGTAAAAAACACTCAGAACTTTTTACTTAACCTTAAACATAATCAATACGTAATTTTACTAGATCTAAATGAAATGATAGCATGAATAAATATTTGGTTTTTAAAATATCCAATGTTTTTATTTAATAAATTATAATAAGATGTAGAAATTGTTACTTGCACAATTTATTTATACAAGTTACAACTTGTACATAACATATTATGTACCAGTCCTAAGTTTGTGTTTCATTAGTTCATGAAAGCCTTTCCATCCTAATCAAGATCTGTCACTGATTCTTAGACACAAGATATTCCTGTTCCAAAATGATTACTTTTATAGATAGATATTTACTTTTCATTGAGTCACACTCATTGTGCTACGATACATCAACCCCAAGGTCGTTGGATACTTCAGGCCAATACAATATTATACATACATTAATAGGTAAAACGTTATTTGCCTCTCAAAATAATTATGTTTGCGATTTGTATTTACTATTAGAAATGAATCACTTAATACAATCAGAGATTGTTTTTAAAGCATATCAATATTCATTTGTCCACATAGATATGCGTTGCTTTAATCAAAGATTATTTCTGTTTAACAATGTACATATATTTCCAATCAGATTTTGCATATCCATTTTTTTAAAGTCTTGATTTATTTTCATCTTGAAATCTCTATTGGTTAAAATCTTAATTATATATATTTTTTAAATACATACAGTTTGATTCCAGATGCATGATAAGGGAAACGGTATATACACTTAACACACACAAAAGTAGTTTAAAAAAATATATATACATAGGTACATACTTACTGCATACAAGTGTTGTCACGATATCAATATTTCGTACCGGAATGGTTACCAAATCAGTATCGGTGTTTCAATAAATTTAAGAACTACTAATCAGACTCCTTAGTCTAAAATGCAAGACTTTTTGAATGCTGCAAATATAGTTATATTTAAATATATAATATAAACCATGCTCAACTATATTTTAACCAATGTGACACTAAAGGAGCATATGAATGTATTAAATCTTCAAAAACGACCTAAACTCTTTCAAATAAGTGAAGAATATTTATCCACAAGAATTTGTAGTAAGTGATTTGTCTCAAAAAGGAGTATGGACTTTTTGAAAATTACAAAAACTGTTGTATTAAAAAAAAAATATCATTGAATTTGGAAATTTTAATTCATACATTCAATCAAGGAAAGCTTATTTACATTCTAAATCAATATCAACCCCTGATGCCTTAATGACCAGTTTTAGTTGGTATGGAACTTTGCAAAGCAGTTTCTTACAAGGTTCGAAGCTACGTTGGCTCAGAAAATGATGAAGGCAGCGTTCAGTTGTTCTTTTTTTGTATATCGTAGTAATGTCAGCTTCCCTTGAAGTCCCAAAATTCCAAAGTCCAGGGGTAGAACAGTCGGGAGTCTTGATGTTCAAGCATGTTGAGAAGGATTTAGCAACGGATCACACGCTTTACTCGATCCTGAAGTCTTACTTTACAATACGACGAATGGTAGTCTAATTGCGGTCAAATTCACAACCAAAGCCATTGACGGTCATCTTTCCTCTTCAGCCTTCAATGGTACCTCTAACTGCCTCATCCAATTCTTTTGGACTCTTTGGCCTTGAATTGGACATTGTGGAAGCTTCTGCTGTGCCTACCGCAGTCACCCATTACGAAGTAGAGCGGTACAGCCCAGCACTTTAAAGATCCCTGATGGTAATTTTCCACTCATGGATAGGTCTAGAATTGCAACTCTGCGTTTCTTCATATTTTTGGTTATGATGCTCTTATTTTTCTGTTGACTTGCTTATTTTTTGTTTACACCTTAAAATAAATAATAATATATATAACATTGAAATATTACAAAGGCAAATTATTTATAAAGTGTTGCATTTTAGACGAAGGGCCCGTATAAAACAAAAATGCCATAAAAGACAATTTTAATCTACACTCATTTTTGTAAGAGAGTGGGGATAGGCTATAGCTTTAATTAAAGGAAAGAAACGAAAACCAATTAATTAATATTTGCACAAAGTAGGTGACACTTTATTTTTGACGGCTAAAAACGTTGAATATTACTCCATATTTTATTAAACAGCTTCCATGAATTCACCTTAGAGACCCACTAGGTTGCCCTCCATCCATTCATACCATGAAAGGATTTCAAATTTTAAAGACTAAAAGGAATTCATAATGGTAACACAGAGCAGTCTAAAATTTACCAAGTAGACGAATAAAATAACCCAGCATGTTCTTCAGATATTTTTTAGGTCCTCCGAAGTCATTAAGAGCCTATTTTTAACCGAATTAGAACCTCCTTTCTCTTACCTCTTTGTCGATCTCCCTTCCCTCTTCTCTTCACCCTCTGTCTCTTTTTAAATCCCATTGTCACTTTTTTTAACCTTCATTCTTTATTTCTATTCCCTCTATTTAGTCCTACAACACAGACACCATCTGCTAGTATATATAAATAATAAATTGTAATTGAAATAAGTAATTGTGTTAAGGAGTTGAAATTTTTTTGGGCTTAGCCCCCAAAATGGTGAAAGCTAGCAACGCCCCTGAGTATATTTAAATCACACAGCGGGGATACACACCAGTTGACGTCATCTTATGGAACACTAATGTCCTCAATGAATCCATACTTCTCTATGGAATTCACCCTTTTAACTGAACTAATAAGATACACACTGCAAAGAGAACAAAAAGTTGTATACCCCACAATGGAAAATGAGAAACTAACGTCATCTGTGGTATCATAATAAGCAATATCTTGCGCGGGAAATAGATATATCTCCTCAAGGTAACAAACGCGTTTTGAAACTTTGTTTCATAGCATTGGGATGAGCTAGTTCAGAAATTGGGAGTTTTGAAACTTTGTTTCATAGCATTGGGATGGGCTAATTCAGAAATCGGGATGGGTGTTACGTCATTGGAGTACCTTTTTCTTAGAGAATTATTAGCATGATTATACTATTTTTAATACAAATTTAGTATGGTACTGTTGTAAATAGCGGATCTTAAAAAAACTTATAGATTAAATAAAATATACAATTATATATATATTGAACGTGTCATCTAAATCTATCTAGCCTATCTGTCAAATGTTATTATAACAATAATAACTCATAATTATAAGACCTAATAGTAATAACATTACACTGTTTTCTGGATCCTATTTTATTTTGGTCCAAACTTTGTGTAAAATGCTTTTGTAATTTGAGATAAATATCCGTCGAATTTAGGTTTTGCAAATGTATCTGAAATTTTGAAATTTTTTATACTCATGTCTAAAGATCCAAACCGACACAGATCCAAGAAAATATAGACTCGTCCTAGTGTTATACCGAACTAAGAGAACTGGAGTCTCTATAGGTTATTTAGACCAGTCCAACTTGAATAGTTTTATTGTTGATTGTCAATAACAAGTAGCTTCTAGAATGATGAAACAGAGGAACCAGATGTCAATTGCGGGCATGCTTCCTCACTTCAACAAAAGTCACAACTTTACCTATAAATTCCATATGGCCTGATGACACAAAATCATGTATGTAGTATCATATGAGCAAATACAAGATAGCGATAAAAATCATAATTCATAAACCTACCATAGACAAAAAATTGATAATTACGATTATGGCATGTTTTATGGATGATTGAAAGTGGCTCACATACCTCTCTCTCTTCCTTTATTACATATATACAATACTCAGTAATGTCCATATAGGAATCATATGTCCGTGTAAAAATGAATAATTGTTATTTTCTTTTCAAAAGTCAAACCAACGTTTAAGGTAAATACGTATGTATGTATACATTATATACATGATATATTTGCTTTTATTATTTCCTGAAACGTCTTATCGCATTCAAATATATTTTGCCAGTTTTGAAAGAAGAAATACACTTGACATTGGAAAGATTTCTTTGTGATTACCATGGTTATTTAGTAATTTTATAACGACATTATAATTCGTGCTGAAAGTTGCTATAAACAAGTAATCATCTACGACAGTGGTCCTCAACCTTTTCATAACTACAGACTTGGGGAGGGGGGATTAAATAAAAATAAAAGTGAATCCACTTTTACCTCATAATAGGACTAATTAACACATTGCTCCAACATTACAATGCTATTATAACATTAAGAAACAATAACTTTATTACCACATTGCTCCTACAATATAACTCTATAACAAAATCCAAACCAGTCTGTAACACTAGATAAATAATATCTCTGATCTTGTTTCTCTGCAACTGCATGGTACCATCTTGGGGGCCTGTTTCTTACTCATTTTACTTACTGGGCAACACTTTGGCGTGCAAGTGAGGGAAATACGGTCATTTCAAAATAAAAGACAGCTCAACTTACTGGGTGACCTTGAAGGAGTAGGACGGCTACTTCAACTTAATATTTCTCCACGATGCGTGTATATTTTTTTAACTATGCTTGTTGCATATGATTCAAGCAACCTCCTTCTTTGTTGGGTGTAAAATAAACTTTTTTTTCTAAAACGTGTTTTCTTGAGCCTCTAACGACGACATCATATCTTCTCATTTAGAGGGGAAGAGCTGTTGGCCCATTTCCCAGGCCCTGAAAGACCTAAATACATCCAAGACATCGGTTCACTACATAATAAAGTGGTACACGGAGACGGGTAGTATGAATGACATCCCCAAGAGTGGTCGCCCGAGGTGCATAAGGACACCTAAGTTGATCAGGGCAAAAAGAAACGCTCCAGGAGAAAGATGGGTCATGAGACTGGTTTGTCTCGAGAGACCACACGTAGAGTGGTCGTCATGGAGGAACTGTGAATAAAGTAGTATCGTTTAGAAAAGCACCAGATTATCAGCGAGACCACAATAGCCAAGAGACTGACCCAGGCAAAGGTTTATCTGAAATTCCTCAATTCTTGTATGCACGTTTCAATTATTTACACTGACGAGAAGATCTTCACCGTGGAGATAGCTTGCAACAGCTACAACAACTGGGTGCTGTGTTGGAACATCGAGGACATTCCCCTGAACGAGGGAAAATAAATATAACTTTAATTTGATATTATGGCTCGAAGTAATAAACTTAGAAAATATTTTGTAATTTTCGAGCTTTTAAAATATTACACAAAGGATTTTGCCTATTGTAAATGGAGTTAAATACAATCAATGGTCTACACCAGATTATTGGAGGGGCGGGGGAAGGTCATTATAAGCATACGGCTTTAATATATCATTTAATAATCATTATATTATCTCATTTTTACTTGACTAAAACAAAAAATTACTTCAAAAATCCTAAGGTATTAATCTAACCATCAGTAGGGATTAGGGATGCTCCTTTTGTAGAGTGTGATAAGAAGGTAGGTGTGAGACTGACCATGGTATATACTTAATTGTATTTATTAATAATATTTTGTTAACATTAACTGTCTAATATATAAAATTAGAGACATAATTACCAGATACAGTTTAGTCATCGGTCAAAGTTCATAGGTGCTCACAAGTGGCGAGGCGTCTACGTTTATTATAATTGCCATGCTAAAATTTGCATTTTAGTATTGCAAGTAGACCCATTTTAGCACTACTGTACTTAGGAGTATATATTAGATCGTTGGTTGTATTAATTAAATATTTTTTCCATGTATATCGATCAAGAAGTTAAAGAAAAAATGGTCGTAAATTTGAATAATGAAAATATCTTGGCACATGGGAAAATATATATTGCATCGAATGGAGCATTTGATGGTTCTTTACAAATCTAGTGATAATTTTATTTATTGTTACGTTGACAACTCGTCTATCATTATATGAAATTTGATTTCAGATTTAAAAAAAATGTTACTTCATATTGTTCAAAAGCGTGACACTGTTTTACGTTTTCAAAATTGAAAATTATTTTCTTCGTGAAGCTCCATCGTAATGGGATAGTAATTCTGCTTGGATTGAAGCCAAAAAAAAAAAAAAAAAAAGTCAATACATAGAACAGTTAATGTTACGGCTGAGATATACTTCAAAAGCTTACGAAAGATTTCCATGGTTAAATTACAGTGGATGAGGAACAAAAGCAATTTCTACTATGTTGCATTCATGAACACAAGAAGATAAATCATAAATGTAATATAAAACACTCATAAGAAAATATACCCTAAAACATTAATTTGTTGCATTATTAAGTAAAAATAGTCTTAATATATGAAATAGAGTCTACTATTTATCAATTCTGAAACATAAACTCAACATTATCACTTTATGTAAAGTAAGGTGGACTAGAGAAAGTTGAAACTCGTTTTACTGAATTACTTGGAGATGTTTCAAATTAGACAAACCAAAGTTTTAAAAAACTGACATATATATCTATTGAATTTAGTGAACCGAGTTAAATACAATTATGATAAGTACTTTTTTTGTGTAATCTTCATTTGAATGTAAATTTATTAGTCCACCCTACAATCAAGTAATTTAATTGATTTAAGCTCCTGTCACCTGTTATCGTTGTCTTACAGAAAAAATTATTTCATAATTGAGAAGTTGAGATGGCAAAAAAAAAAAAAAATGGAGGGTATATATTTTTGAAAAATTAATTTTAATTTTAAGGGACACATTACTGTAGATATTTGAATTTTTTTTAATGTATAAGAGGGTAAAAGGTATTTTAAGACAGTCGTGAAAGATCAATAATTAAAGTCTCCCACATTAAAAAGTTGACGTTACAATTAAATATTCATTTTTTGGTACGTTGGACATAATTTTTAGTTGATCTCCATAATTTGAAACTGCAGTATAAATTTTAAATAAAACATTATTTATGATTCTTTATCATGTATTAAACTTTGACATAAATAAATTACAAAAAAAGGTTTCTGTTGTGAAATAATTATGGGCAAAATTTCCTGCAAAATAAGTCTTTCTGGGGATTTTTTTTTAGAAGTGAAATCCCAAAATACCAAAAAAAAAACCCTGGAGTTTGTAAGAAAAACGAATTGTATATTGGATATTAACGTGTATAATATAAAAGTTTTATTAAATACTGGCTTCTACCCAAAATAAAAACCCTACCCTTTTAGTGGATGTAAATTGTTCGTGACAAATTTTTTGTTTTATAGTTTTAGACAAAAAAATATTAAAAAGTAAGAAAATACCCATACTAGTTATAACAATACTATTCCTAACAATTATTGAAAATAACTCTACACTTTTCTTTTGTAATGGAAATGTTTAAAATATAATAAAGGTAGCGTCATTATTTTTCCATTATTATTGTTATGAATGCTGAATATTTGAAATTGAAATATTTATTGTTTAACTAATTCCGTAATTAGTAAAATATTTTTAGGAGAAAATGAACAAATTAAATAATGAAGTTGAGTTTTGACCTCATTTAATATCTAAAACAATTGAACTAATATAATTTAGATTAATAACATGAAGGAGAGGTAATTTTGAATATGACCACTGGATACAGCAAGAACAGCTACTAGGCTACCATTAAATTTGCTGCAAGAACGTTTAATGTAGGCCTCTGATATGGCAGCACACTACTCATGAACAGAATCCTTTAAGATCTTATCATTTGGTTACTATAATCTAGGGGACTTCGATATAGTAATCAGTGAGGCCAAAAGTACACCAAAAAAACTTTTATTGAATTCATGGTCCTTATTGGGATCGTAGAGAGACACCAACAGCCTCTCTGATGCGCCTTGACACATTGGACCTAGAAATATTGACGTCCATGATCATCTCCGTCATGGATAGATCCAGCTTCTCATTATAAGTATTGACTACATCTTTAGGAGTCATTATTTTTTTTGGACCAGTACACCTGAGGCTCTTCCTAGATTCTCACCTTTATGCTGAAGCTCCTTGCCACGGTAACTACTTATCTTTGAGCCATATTTGGCCGTAATAACTACTTATATGGCATTCCAGCGGTAAGCAAGGTAGCAATCTTTTATATTTGTTGTCCGTGCGCCATCATAATAAACTCTAATATCACTAATGTTCTCCGTGGATTTAAAATAAAATTCAAATTGTTCTAGTTCATCCTGAGTTATTGTATTTTATAAATTATCTCAAAACTTTTGCTACAACCTGTATGTTCAAATATGGGGCCTCTAAACTCTAGGATAGACTGTGGCTTTGATTATGATTTTTCTTTTACTAGCTTGGGATGACATCTTATTTTCTTAAAAACTTTTATGGCTTTTTTTTCATTTTTTTTTCAAATAATAAGAAATTTTGAAAAGACAATTTAACTCCTCAGTATGTAGTTACAAGTCTGGGAGGGACATTTAAAAATGAAAGATTATTAGGTAGAATAATTCATAATGTAGTCAAAAATTTACAGTTTTAAAATAATAATGTTATATTTATAATTAAATGAAAGGATACAATCATCGTTTGCCCTCTCACCTCATACTATGACTTGGATTTTTCTTCAAAATAATATTACCACCGTAGGAAGAAATAACCGCTCCTAGGTGGAGGTGGAATTTGCTGCAGATATCTTGATGGTTGCACACTGCTCATTAACAGAGTTATTTAAGGCCTTCACATTTAAATGTCGAGTTCTTAACAAATCTCTAATAATCTTTTTCTTTTTTTTTAAATACCAAATTCGACAAATTAAATCTTAAAAAAGTGGCTAAGAAAACAATAATCTTTTTGAAGAAACAAAATTTGACCGAATAATATTTTTATAATTACTTTAGAAAATGTTGAAATTAAATTTTTTGAGCATTTGGACAAAAAAAAATTTAAAAAAAGCCACAATTAAATTTTTTGAAAATTGATTAATTTCAAAATTGTGACAATTACAATAAATAATTGACAAATAACTTTTTTTTTTCCACAAATAACTTTTAATTAGGTGTAGTTACTACACTTGTTAAGATGTAAACCCTTGCCGACTTAAAGAATAATTCCACTGGGTCGTCTTTTCTCTTTCTTTTTTCGAAGAAAAGGTTGCGAGATACAATAAAGATAATCTTGTTACACATATAAATAATAAAAACTCATGAACTTCCTATCATTCTCTCCCAAAATTCTAACAAGACCTATATCTGGCCATTAAGTTATAAATCATAGGGCTATTTACCTCCTACACGCATTTGTGCCATCAAGATAAATAATAAATAAAGAGCCGAGTAATGAAGAAAAAGAGAACCAGAAGGCAATTTTCCTTACTCTATCCACATACCTACAAGAGGAAAAGTGGAGTCCGCTGTCACAGATACGTATCTAGAGTAGACTGTGCCCTTTTCGTATTAATATTTTTTTCAACATGCACAAAGACCTTTTCTGCTTGGGGCATTCAAAAAATTAATTTTTCCAAAATTAAAGACCTCACAGGCTATTTTGAGCCTGGTACATGTCATTTTAATTTGAAAAATATGGGGTTAAATGTTCGATATTGCCCATTTTTAGGTATTTTGTAACATGTAAATGATTCAAAACTTTTACATTAATTGTTGGTTAGAATTCAGTTTATGAGTAAAAATATTTTTCATATTATCATTTATCTTTTAAAGGGTCTAAGATGTGCTCAATGATTTTTAATTTCATCTCAAGTTAAAAAAAACTTTGTTTTAACATAGTAAAAGGGATCTCTATATCCAATTTTCAGCATTACTCTACGTTTTTCATGAGTACGTTCTCACTTAGTTACTCAATGCCTATATCAATTCATATACGAGTATGTTTTTTCCTCAAGAATGAAAGGATAATAACAAGAGTTTGATAAATAAAAATTGAAGTGAGATGATAACTGATGAGCCAGAGATTACTTTAGTTTCTAGAACACTCCCTAACAAAAACATACAAAACCGTGTTTCCAGTATATACGATCGATGCTACATGCAAAACCCCTGTGATATTTCATCAATACGACTACATCATTTTTTCTTATATCAAAAATATGAATACGACATATTTTTATACAAACATACATACATTTCATTTTTTTAGTCGCTAGTTGGCTCTTAAGTTCAATCAATGTTACATGTAAATACTTTTTCATGTCAAATATCTTGATTATTTGCAAAAGAATGGAAGTTTAAATCAATTAAGTCAAATTGTATCGACTCAATGAATACTCAAATTGCATCTAATGTTCAAATAATACAAGTGTCGTTTGAAAAGTCCGTCCAAAGTCCGAAAGATGGTACTACTGCCGCGTATAGAGGTTAGGTTTGGTTAGTAGCATCTTTGAAAGAATATAAATCAACTTTCAGTCAGATCTGTCTATTTCTTTCTATTTGGCATTCTTTGGAATCGAGGAAGTGGAGTGATTTTCAAAAAATTGATGATATTACTTTATGAAAGGCAAAACGACTCATGAGACTAAAAAAGAAGTTTGATAAACACTTTGAGGACTCTGCACCTTCAATTAGAAAAAAATATAAGTGGTTTCAAATTTTTCGAAGTTGCCATATGGGCACAAGTGACGCTGAACGTTCTGGACGCCCTGTTGAGGTTACTTTTCAAGAAATCATTGATAAAATCCCTGATATGATGATAGTTGACAGAAGAGTGAAGGTGTGTAAGATTGCTAATTCTGTGAGCATATCGAATTGGAACCCAAAGCCCATTAATTTTGCGACCACTACTGCTGAGGTGTGAGCTGGTGCATCGTTGTGATAAAAATGACTTTTTTTGAGCCAATAGTGGACGTTTATCTTGCAGCTCTGTTTTTGAATGATTTAATAACGATGAATAATATAAACAAGTAATAGTTTTACCCTTTTCAAGATAATCGATGAGGATTATTCCTCGCGAATCCAAAAGACAATCACCATAATCTTTCCGGCCAATTCCACGATTCAAACGAATCCCAAACAGTTAAAAGTTGTTGTGTGTTCTTCCAAGAGATGCTACTAACTATACCAAACCTCAATATCTCCAGTGGTGCCATCTCTCGGACTTTGTACGGACTTTTCAAAGAAAACCTTGTATAATTCAAGTAATGAAACATCCTTTTTGATTAAAGGAAGTAAGAGTTGATGGTATTAGGAATACCCAGTAGTAACATTTTGATTATCTAATAAGTTCAGTTGAGTAGTCTGTAAAAAAAACTACCTTCAACACTTAGAAAGGAAAAAAGATTTTGTGTTTCCTCTTTCTTAATCTTCTTTTTTTTTTCATTGTTTAATTGCTGGAGTTAAATTCTCTTTTTGTAGTGTGCATTATTGCCAATCTTTGGAGTTAATTGTTTTAAAAATTCATAATAAAAAAAATATACATGCATTTAAACATATTTATAATATTTTCCGTGAACTAATCCTATATAAATGAATATGGTTAGATTCTTTATACCAGTAATTCATTTTCTCCCTAAAATCATATATTAGGTAGCTGATATTTACAAATGTCTTTGTTTATGTGTACCCTATGTATTGCTCTCACCTTCTCCTTGCTCTCTATTTTCATGACAAACTAGTCAACTCTTCTAATAAGGCAACATAGCACAATTTAACCCTTGTTAATGCTAAAGCAGTTGAACGAAAAGGTGGAACATTAACTTTGATGAAACTGGGAAATTATTAATAACAAGGTGCACAATATTTTATACTGATAAACCCAATACAAAAAAAATACAAAAATGTAGAATTTTTTCAATTGTTCACAGCAGAAAATGTTTTTGGAGAGATACAAAAAAGATATTCCTGAAAACGGGACCGTTTAAGTTATCCATATTCTTACTTACCCAGTTGCCCATTAAAATCTAAACACTTGGAATTTCAAACTTCAAGAAGATATGATTTATTATTTAACAATATAACTTGAACAAAACTAATACTATAAATAGATGTTTGTCTGAGCTCTCTTAATCATTAATGTGGCCGATCTTAGCGGCAATGTGGCTTCCAGGAGGGGGCAGACGACCTGTCACCCGCTGTAGATGTAGTTCTCTATCATGTCGTCCTAGTGTTGGCTGAAAGTGGCTTTGAGGGCCTCGATTTTTGTATGACAGACACTGCAGGACTCCACTCTTTGGGTGGATGTCGAAGGGGTTGGTATCAGGGTCACTTAGGGGTGGGCAAAAGTGTCAAAAAGTTTTGAAAAACTCAAAAAAGATTTGCAATGGAGAGGATGGGTTTCTTTCATTGCTGGTGTCAAAAGTGGCCTGTCCACCCTCATAAGGCTCTTTCAAGTGTTACTTTCTCGACTTATTCGCAAGTTTGCGAGCTCAGGTTTCTTTTATTTTGTAACGAATCCTTTATGCTTTAATATATAAAAATATTAATTAATCACTCAACCTTAATTAATTATTAAATTAATATCTTTTTTTTTCTTACTTTGGAGGGAGGGCAGAAATATAAAAGAGGTATGTATATGCGCAGTGATAATATAAAAACAAGCTGAGATTTTTTTTTTTTTTTGATGAAGCATAGAAAAACGCATTATAAGTATTTTACTACAATGAAAAACCGAAGAGTATATGCTAAAGAGTTAAATACAATATTAAACCACCGAAAGACTGTCCAACACAAATTATTAATAGGATTAATATTTGTTTCAATTTTATATTGACATATTATATACAACTTGAGTCAATTTGATCTTGCGGTATTTGAACTTTAAAACGAATTTTGACATCATCGATATAATCAATTTCAGTTAGTGAGGGTTGTTCTTAACCAGCTAATCCCTTTCTTTTTTTCGTTATTCTTGCAACATGAATACTTATACACTTTTCTTTAAAAATAATTTACACGTTACGACGTCTTAGTATCTTTTATGATCAGTTTTACCAAATAACCGATTTTTATCAGGTTCAGTTAACCTTAAAAACCTCGTCTCCTAAGAACTTTATCACTTTTTTAAATTAATATAAATTATAGCATTAATTTCCACTGATAAGGTCATCATTCTGTCGCAATATTGAAAAAAAAAGTATTCCAGCTTGCTTTTATGTTATCACACCACATATTAATATTAAAATAATATTGGTTTATTTGTATTATATTTATTCCGAAAAGTGATCAAAAAGAGAAATTGTTCATATATATTGTGAATATTCGTGTAGTTTTGATGTGTTTATTATACGTGTCGTCGTAATTGGCGTGCAATAAAAATGCATACGCGAAAAAAAAATGAATTAATAAGTTTTCATATTTCAATGGACCACTCGGTAATTATTTGCAAGTAGTAAATAATTAGACAAGAATATCAGGTAAGCGATAAATAGATTGAATGAAATATATTTATTTCACTATATATCTTAAGTAGGAATGATTTTTATAAAAGGCTGTTCTGATTACCATTTATGTCGAGGTATGTAATTAATTACTCTCTATTGTACATATAAAAAAATAAGTTTATAGGCTGAAATTCAACCTTCAAAATATGATGTCTAAAACAAACAACAAACCTACAAGGGATTTGACATATACTTATAATACATAGGTTCATGATATGTATAGCTATATATTGAAGCTCTAAAAGATTGCAAATAGATAGCCGTTAATTAATATTAGATACAAAAACAACACAAAGACAAAATATGACAAGAATCTACTTCATTTTTTTAAATAATAAATAATTTTAAACTTTTGTCAATCAAGGAATTCCATTAGTGAATGGCAAAAATGATCTTATATTCTTACTTCACGCTACCACGATTTTGTACTGGTTATGGTACCAAAATGGGCTTTGACAGTATGAAACTTAAAAAAATATAACAAACTTGTTGTTGAGTGCAATTTTGATGCACTTACAATGACATTTGTCAGTAGCCCAGTACCGGACTACTGGCAAATATTACTGATATTACTGTTTTTGCAGTGAATAAGCAAATATTTTTACATTGATTTTCCAGGGACGAGTATAACTAGAGACGAACAAAATAGGACCTATCAGTATTTAAAAAATAAGGAACTGAAAGTCAGCATGTAACCCTAACAATTTGAAGAATGTGGAAGAGGAGATCAGCTAGCTGTAATGACGTTTTATTAGATTAGCTGTGAGCAACTATGAGAGGAATGATTTAAACACCAATAATATCTTCTACAACTCTAAGTATTACCCGAACTCATGTCTATTAAATAGACATGTAGTAAATGAACCCTATGTAGATGCAAATGAATGAATAGTAATCAAAAATTTGAGAATACAATATATGAAGGTATTATAACCAATCCATTGTTTGTGTTCTGTTTGTTTTTTAGGTGTCTTTTCTCAAAATACAAATCAATCCCTTTTTTTCAATAGACATGTGGGCAGTTTACTACTCTTTTTTCTTCCCTACAAAGAATTTTCTTCTACTAATAGATAAATGAAATGACTACACACCCAAATAGGTAGACTATGTATGTAATATTGGGAAAAAAAATATTTATTCATTTCATTATTTGATTATATAGGGTTTTAAAATCAAATAAATTAGACTACAAACTTTTATTATGCAATTCAAATGACTTGGAGCGGCTCCTTGTTCAAAGTATGTAGTGGTACATAATGACTACTTATAAGTTATATATATATATTAAGGTGGATCATATTTTAGAGTCTCAAAATAAAAACAAATGTAATGCACAGCGTATTTATAGATGACATTAAAATAAAAACCAATTTTTTCTAATGAAGTGAAAATTTTCAAAACTTGAAGGCGGTAGAGCAACCTTTAAATATTTTTTGAACCGGATCAAAATTTGAAAGCAGTATATATTTACCAAAATAAACATTTTAATACCTTGACCCTCCGTTTGTGAAGTGAGATATTATGCACACCGAGATTTATAAATATGGTATTTACTCCTTTGAATCTACATTTTTTCGCCAATTCCTTTCAGTATACCCTGAAGGATTATATTTGCATTTTAAATATTTTAATTATGGCTTTTTTATAATTTATCCGTCTATTAAACAATTTTTAATCGAGTTTTTGTGAATTTAATTAACTGTCCTTAAAAGTCGTTTCCTTGTTTTGTTTTTTTTTAATTTGTCTCTTCTTTCTTTTTAATAGGAGTACTGAGGCGTACTCCAAGGTTAGGTAAGAAAATGTAATTTTGTACCTATTATTTTATATAATACACGCAACCTAATAAAAAAAAAAAAAAGTACACATTTGATTATTAAAATTTGTATAAAAGAAAATTAGTTTTTACTACTAAAATATCAAATTATATCTTTCTTAGACCCAAAGTCAAATTAGTAAGAATATTTAAAAATCTTTTTTTTTATGGGTATCTTATGTTCAATAAAGTATGTTTATTATTTTAAATAATATTAGGAATACAAATGAATGAAATAGTTAGAAAATTTATGCATAATTTAAATGTAATAATTAAAAATTAACTGTCTACCATGTACTTATTTTTTTTTTTTCCGAGTTAACAAACCACGTTATAAGAAGGATGTTAACTAATGGAAGGTTAAAATTTCAGATTTTTTGAAAATTTTAAAAAGTAGCCCCACCCTAATTTACTTATATATATATAAATACAAATGTATAATTGTTATTTTTAAAACCGTTAAAGATAAGTATGCCATGAATGAATTAGCAGTTTGTTTTTTTATGCCATATTTTGATTAGCATAATAAGTAGGCTGTCTTGCCTTGTCTAATTACTCAACAACTTCTTTATGTATATAGCAAAATGATTTAATAATGTGAATTACCCCCATAATTACAAAATTACTCTTAAACACCTTGCATATAGTATGTATGCATAAACTTAAGACTACTTTATATATCACATAGCAATCTGTATAGCCAATTAGATACTTATCTCCAATAATTTGACATCATTCGGGATAGTTATGTAAATTGTAAACACACTCTTTCCTCAAAATAATAAATAGGGGAAAATCTTAAAATCAGCTGGTAATTTGAATATTCTTCTCAACTTAATATTGATTATTCAAAAAGTGTTGAGAATTAATTATAACTTAATAAGAGCTAATTCGATTTCAACCAATTAACACTAAGAATACTGAATTTTCAAATGAGATCCTTTGTGGAATTGGCGCCAGTCCCCTACTATATAAGCTCAAAGCTTATTTTCGAACGTTTATAAACTCTAAAGGTACCTTATTTCATATTTTCTTGTGTTTACATGTAATAACTGTATGGACAATTTGTTTCAAAAAACTTTTGATATTAGCATCTTGAAACCTCAAAAAGTATCTTTTCTTTTCTCCAAACAAGAAACATTTTAAATCACATAAACTCCTTATTTTCACATTAATGATAATTGTTGAGGTTTGATGACTATAACATTCAAAGCTCTTATAAATAAATTGCTTTTACACGTATGATAGATGTGGTAATCCACCAAAACATACTTTTCCAATAAATTATTTTGTAGAAACGGGTCATCCTGGAGGCATACCCAACAAAATTAAATAGGAATAAAAGAACTTCCCCATACAGTAAAATAATTCTGGTTTCACTTAAGTAATGATTAGAGATTTTCACGGAAGCACGTGTGCGTTTCTGAGCATTTCAAATTCAAAAACTTGAAGACAGATAAATTTAATGAGATATATGTTTTTTGGGATAATGATTCAGACAATCTAATAAAAATTATGAAATTTTAAATTCTTAGCTTGTTTTAGGTGATGTTAATCGAGTTATTTGAATATTTGGGCATGATCCCAAAGTCTTTATAGCAATTTCTTTTGTCTCATATCAAAATTTGAGCTCTTAACTTTCTCTGAACAAAAAATTGAAAGTCTAGACGTGTCTAGAAGTGTTATTTTAGCCACAATCACGAAGGCAATGTTTTTGGGAGACGCGTACTTATACTATACAAACTTATTAGTAATACAAATAAAAAAAAATGTAAGAATTGGTTATGTTATTTCTTTCTTGAATTTGGAATCCAAATTCAACTACGATAATTAATCTGAGTGCACACCGTATTTATTGAGATTAGCACTGTGAGACCACCTGCTGCGGTCAGAACATAATTACTGACATTTTCACAAAAAAAAACTATCTCATTTTAATAAAGCTCAAAAGTTTAGCTTTTCCTGTAATGTGAATTGTGCAAAAAAGCACCACCAACACCGAATTTGAATTTTTTTAAATATAGATTCTGAATCAGCACCTAAAAAAGCATATAATCACAAGTCATCATAAAAATGCACCATGTTTGAAATTTCCGTGACAATTCCTAGGCAGGATATTTCCTTATGTTTTTTTTTTTGGATTGAAATTAGTCTATAGTGTTAAATTAATTACAACCCATATAATCAAATATGTCTCTAATATGTGGTTGCATTCATTTTATTATAGAATCAGTAATGTTAGGGAAAATGTACTCTACAGGGTGCGTTAAATGTGCTGTAGTAATTCAAATTACTCTAATTAATCCAAATTTGAACCTCATTCAATATTGGGAATGACATACAATGAACCATTTGTTTTTTGGTTATACATATAAATTACTTAAAAATACTCAAGCCCCCTGAAGATAAAAAAAACTCAGACATTGGCCGGAACACATGTTTTTTTGTGAGGGAAGGGTGCTTAATTAATCAAAAAAAATTGACTTGGGCCTAAATTTGACAGAATGATCTTTTTTACCCTCCCCCTATTTCCCCATTTTTTTTACAAAAATCTATAGTTTTTTGCTCATAATAACAAAATATCCTTGATTTGGAGAAAGAGGAGACCAAATCCATTCCATCTATTATCTTGTGGATGCCCAAGCATGTTCCCAAACGTTCTTGTAGATGACCTGCACACTTTTTTTCTCTATACTTCCCGGCCTCAAAATCTCTTTTCAACCCGACTACAAGCCTCATCATTGAGAAAGTTGACAAGGTGCTGAGACTACTCTTAGGAAAGGCAATGATTTCTGTCCGTTGCTCCATCAATGCTAAACAGAAATTATCAACAAAACTAAAAAAGTTCTATCACTCTCAATTTTTTTACAAAATTAAAAAAATATATTATATCAAATCATAAAGATTTAGCTATTGATATATATAATATTACAGGCTGTTTTCCATTTTTTTAACTCTCTTAGACGTTTCTCTGTTAATATTGTATGACTTTTTGGTTTTTATCCTCGGTTGTCGTTGTAGATGTGATAGACGCGCTGATTGTTTTGGATTATAATTTTGAATTAATATTGAAACTTTAGAACAGTGTTGAACAAAATAAATCAATCTTCACTGAAGCGTGAAAAATCAGATGAAATTTCCTACTCACCTTCGACACAACTGGTATATATTAATAGTTATATTGGAAAAAAGTTATAAACTCTTGTTGAACAATAAATATAATTTGATTGTTATCATTCAACACAAACATTTATTGATTTTTTTATATCCAATTTAATGTCTATTTATAAATCCAATGTTAGTTTGTTGTATATTAAATTTTGGATTGGGATTAAAAGATAAAAAGACAGTTCATTCAATCACATTTTTTGAAAAATGTTTACTCCAAGATATTTCTTCCATTCCCAATTTATACTAAATAATTGGAATGGGAGTTCTTCAAGCCTATTCTACACCTTGTAGTTTGTAAATTACATAACTGATGGGTACAGATCATTTAATTGTTATTAAACTATGCAAATAAATTATTTTCTATACTTAATTAATTATACTGCAAAAAAAAAAAAAAAAAAGATTGACCTCCACCATATTTCTTGATCTTGAATATCTTGCATAATTTATTATTAAGTTTTCAACAAAACAAGAAAAACCGATATATGATTGTAGAAAATAGGTTAAATTGGAGAGTTTTTGGGATTGGGGCATAAATGAATCATAAACAGGGTAGGGCAAAAGTTTTGGTACTAAAATGAACAAATTATACTAAAAGTATAATTTTGGTACAGTTAATATCCAAAACAATTTTATTAAAATAATTTATAAAAATGATATTAAAGATAATTAATCTTGAATATGATAATCGTAGGCAGCTATAACAGCTTCCAGGCAGTGACCAAATTTGTGCAGTTGCTCTTGATAGGGCCTCAAACATGGTAGTTCACTACTCTACTCACTACTCATTGACAGAGTCCTTTAACTTTTGAACATTTGGCTGATAGATTCTGCAGGCCTGAGACTCTACTCTATTGGGGAGGCCAAGAGTTCACCAAAAAAAAAAACTGTAAACAATTCATCTCTATTGTTAGAGCGGTACTTTTTGGCCCGTAGAGAGACACCACCAGCCTCTTTTATGTACCTTGACCTGAAAGCATTAAATTCAATAGTCATCTCTATCTTAAAGAGAACCAGGTGCTCTTTAAATGCTTTTCTACAACTTAACACAGTAAACAGTTGCCTTTGAGTCATATTTGGCGGCAACAACTGCTTTTGGGGACTTGTCGATTAAAATCAAGGTTATAATCATTCGTCTTTGTTGTTTTTGCAACACAATAATAAACTATAACACTTTGATTTTAGCGTAAAAAAAGGAAGAAGATACTCGGAACTTTCTATAAAACTGGAAAATAATCAAAGTTTTGGAGTTATTAAGTTTTCAAAATGTCCCGAAATTTTACCCAACCGGCATATCTAATTATTGATTCCGGGGAAATTCCCCCCTGGAGAATTCCCCTCCAGTGAATTCCTACCTATATTAATAAACCAATTTCAACTATTACATCTTGTCTATTCAAGGGGTTTGTAGGTGATTTATTTCCCTAACTTTTCGGATATTTCTTCTCATTGTTTCAATTATAGGAACATTACAAGCAACATCATCATTTATGCTTCTTAATTCTCTGGATATAATTTGTTGTGAAGTATCCGTTGTTACTTGAGCCTTTCTCTTAATATTGGCTCTCATAATTGTCACTTGTGCCTCAGTTTGCTATGGAACGTGTGTATGATTGTTGATTATATTTAGAATAAATTTATCGTTTTCATTTATCTTGATTGTTGCCTTACATTGGTGGCCTTTTTGTTGTAATATACATTCAAAGCAGTAGTCAAATCCTTCTTGTAGACCCATGTGTATAAATGATTGTCCTATACTTTCCATCAAATTGTGGAATACCTTCAATCAAACGGACGAAGGATTACCGCGGACGAACAATAATGTGGAAGGATGCCAATGTCAGTTTTCCTCGAAAGTTGTTTCATGTCATCAAGATTTTTTCTGGAAGTTTCCCGAACTTTTAATTGATGAAGAACACTTGATCTGCATAAAAACAATTCAACAGCTTGTAGGTCGTCCTCCGCCTCTTCAAAGAAAACAATATTGTGATTTTAACCAACGTATTGTGACTATTTTAATGATTATGAGAATCGTGGAAATTTTGATTATTTACGAGTTATTGCTCATAATATTGCATTTTGAACATTTATTTCTTTTCAATTTGATATATGTTTATTATTTTTTTATTATCTTATGCTTATATTGGCTGTTAATTTAAAAAATATATAGAAAATACAATTTTAATAGAAAATAGAAATTCAAAAAATTCGACTTCCTTAATTTTTTGTCTTTTTATTTGAAATTGGTTTATTAATATAGGTGGGAATTTACAAGGGATAATTCAAAGGAGGGGAATGTATGATAATATTTGACAATTAATGGTTTTTAGTGGAGTAATGATTATATAATATCTTTCATATTTAAAATTATATTGCATAATTTTTTTTATGAAAATGGTAGCTTAGTTTAATTATTTTATGGTTTCATAATATTAGTACAACCAATGGGTTAACTAAATAATTGCTTTGGGTAAAAAATTATTATAAAAATAAACATTAAAGATCATGAATATTATACGTGAACTGGTCTGAAATGACAAGATTTCCTTAACTTGATAAGCATTACACGTCTATAAATAATTAAATTTGAAGTTGTAATATATAACTACCTCCCCCGAAAAAGTTGAAAAAGGTTATGTTTTGCCTCTGTTTATAAGCAGAAATACGTAAAAAGTTACTAACCAATTTTGGTAAAACTTTCAAGAAAAATATAAATATTTTTCAAAAGTTGTCTTGAAGACCTTTGCGTTTTGTATTGTAGTTCGTAAACTACAAATCTGATATATATACATAATACATTATTTGATAGCTATTGAGTTTTAGGACAGAATACTTTCTATAAAAAGTTTAATTGACCTCGGCAATATTTTATTACTTTAAATATCTTAAGCACTATGCTTCTAATTTTGATAAAAAAATTATCAAAACATGATTAAATCAATTTCCCACATTTAAAAAGAAAAGAAAATTTGAGTGGTAGGTCATATATTTGAACTTATATAGTGGATTTGAGAGTTTTAATATTTTTGTGTAGTTTGATAAAACTTGAACTCAATTTGTTCTCAAGTAAAGAAATATCCGTGTAGTTTGAGTTCGATCAATCTGGAGTTCATTATAGTTCATTTCTTCCTTCAAAGGGCCTTTAAAAGAAATTTCTCATATAAATATTATAACATTTTTGAAAACAAGATATATTCGCAGAATCCATTCATAATACCAACTATCTATACTGCAGCAAAATATTTTATTATGATATGATATGATATTATGTGCTATCATTATAAGCTACTCAACTTCTTTTGGGTATATTTGAAGAATTTTCAATTTCCAGCGTTTGCTTAAGCATTATTCAATGTTATCTTTCATGTTTTCATATGAAAACGGTTAAGCTGTTAGTATTTTTTGGTTGATCAGTACTAATGTGGTACAGGATTATTAACACATTTAAAATGGTACAATATGACATTTTATATTCTAATCGTCAATTGTGTGTGCTATCAGTATTACAAAATAAAAAAGTTGTCAATAAAAAGACGTAGCTTAATGGACAACGCTCTCGTGAGAAAACATTCTCATGAACTCAATGTGTTGTTTCTAGAGAAGGAAATATACTTTATGTATATGGACTTCAAAACAATAGAATAATGTTTACTTATACTTAATTGGTGCAACTCTATTCCACCAATTATAGGAAGATTTAAAAAAGGAATAAATGTTAACCCGATAAAGTATGCTCCCAAATTTCTGGTTTAAAACTTTTTTGGTTACTTAAACAAAGTATGAGTAAAAATTGTTATTTTAATGTCTTTCGAAATATTTGTACTTGTATTGACTCAGTTGCAGAAAGGCAAAAATTGGGAGCTCTAATTGCGATCGACTTCTACAAAGTGTTGGATTCTATTAAACACAAACAAATATTCAGAGCTTTTAAAAAGCTCCTACCAAGGATTTTTTAAATCCAGTACGAGTATTATTATATATGAAACATATCAACTAAATCAATTAATGGAGTTGAAAGTAAACTGATTATGTTAAGGATAAGTTGCAGGTAGGCCTTTCTTCATCCCCACTACTTTTCGTTGATGCAGTCGGGGACCTGATCAGGGGTGTTTTAAGCAAATTTGGTAGATTTGGTATAAAGCTAGCTGGACCGAGTCACATTATATATCCTTACGCTGAAGATGACACTCTAACAATAGAGCTTAATTGTGGGACACAACTTGTGAAAAGAATTGAAGTCTTACTAAATTTTATTTTGAGAAAGTTTCAGGTCTTTCTATCAACAGAAAAAAAACTTCCATCTAACCCATTGGACTATGGAACATTTTTCAAGATCGAAGAGTTGCTTCCTGTGAAAGCTGTGTTAAGATCTTGAGTATCGTTTGGAATATAGATGGTGAGGGGGAAAAAACTAGGAAGGACATTTACATAGTTCCTCCTCCAAGATTATGTATATGGAGATCCTTTCATCTTCAGAAACGAATATATCTGAACAACACATTCTTGGTACCTCCAAAATTTACCAAGCCAAAAAGGTTTAGAAGATAGTGCAATCAGGGAATAAGTTTTTCTCTCTAATATGCACTAGCATATTAATGAACGATGAAAAAATAAATAAATGTATTTTTTAAAATTTGGGTCAAAAGATTGTCATTTAAAAAACAAAATAGTAATAAAAATTGTATCATTAATTTACGGAAATGATAAACTCCCCCACTCTAAATAAAAATCTTGTAGTAACACATGTGCATACATGTAACAGGGATATCAGCAAACAAAAAACAGCAAGGTGGTGTGATAGTATTAAAATGTGGGACTCAACATAAATAAATTATAAAGAATGTTTCTTTTAAATTTATATTTATTTCGCCATAAATACAATTTTGATTTCACAAATAATTAATATATTTAATCATATCATCTTTCAGTGAGTTTTATTATTTCGTCGCAAGCGGCGCCACTCTCGATTTATTTGTAAACAAACTATTTTAAGTAAACAACGCTTATGCCAAATTCATCTATATTTTTTTTTGTCAAAAAAGCATGTAACTACTGATAAAAATTATGTTACCTGAACAAAAATCTTGGTATGCTTTCAACACTGTAAGCTTTCAAAATTGTTTTAGGAAACTCAAAAAATCTAACCAACATACTTCTTTCAAATTGAATCATTAATTCAAATTTTAACAATTCATCTTTAATGAAGATTTGTAACTTCTTTTATAAATAATGCATTCCGTACGTATCATTTGTTCATCTTGATATTTCAAATATGTAATTAACAACCAATGATAGCAAATCAAGAATTAGGATATTTTCTTTGAGATAATGGAACAACATATTTGAAGCCGCATGGAATGAGGAACTGCAAGTTCCTCTGTTTTACATTGGAATATCATTGTACATATATAATTGCATTATCAACGATATGTCGTTGAGCTAATGATCTGAAAATTAAATAGTTAAATATTTATGGTTGGTAAGTAATTGAGTGAATAGTACATGTTAAGAGTCGGTCCAAGATCAAGTTTTATCTTTGGGTCAGTCTTTAATGACTTGAAACAATATTTTCGTTCAGACAACAATCTAAGAAATTTACAAACCATGGACCGATTTTTTTGTCTCAATATATTGATCAGTTTATTCGGTCTCAAACTATGAATCGATTTTCTTCTTATCCTGATCTATGATTTGTACATATATGATTTATACAAGACATTTAGCTTCATATGACGTTATTGTTCTGATTTTCACCATTTTGAAACACAGAGAACATCATTATTAATTCATCTATACAATCGCTATAGACTAAATTTTAAATGAAACAGATCCGTTATGGGATTTTTTATATAAACAGCGTTTATACTATACTTATTTCCGTTTTCAAAAACGATAGGAGTACAATTTCTTGTTCATCCCTAGCTGTAAATAAATTATACAAATTAGCTATTTTATTATTTCAATATAGAAATTTTGGGTATTTTTCACAAATACTAATCATTAAATACATTATTTGATAAAATATTGCTAAATGATATTATAATACAGTATCCAATAAATACCTATATAGGATTTTAATATTAAGAAATATATATAATTATGTAATAATTCATTTGAAAAACTGCGAAGAAATAATATGATTCTGATAGCCTGGGAGTATATAAGAGATAAGTAGCAGTTGTTATGATTGACTTATTTGGCTAACTACCAGATGATTTTGGGCCTTTTTTTGTGTTACTTTTTTGATGAAAGGTTATGTGATACAATAAAGGTAAGAGAGTAGAGGTTGCCCGTGTCGTAGGACTGAATAGATAGGAATATAAACAAATAATTGAGTCAGAAAAGAGAAACAGAGAGAGAGGGATATAGAAAGAGACAGAGGGATATAGAAAGAGACAGAGGGATATAGAAAGGGACAAAGAGTAGAGAGAGATAGAAGAACAAATATATTGAAAGAGAAAAGAGAAAAAGAAAGGATTTATTTCTGTCAAAAACGGACTCTTAATGACCTCGAAAGCCCAAAAAAGTATAAAATAAACGTGGTTGAATATTTAATGCGTCTAATTTCTAAATTCTAGACTGATCTGTTCGGCTGTTTTGGATTCCATGTGTGATAACACCAAAAACAGAGTTATAAATATATATAAGATATGATAAAACTTTTGAGGGAGGCTTTAAGAGGGCTCAAGGCCCCCTAAAAAGGGCTAGCGACGCCACTACTTGTAAGACGCATCCAGGTCTAATTTGATCTTTGGGACTGACATAGAAAGAGTTTTGATTTCAGAACAATTCAGATCAAACTTCTTTACAGGACCAAATAAAAATCATAATATTCTCAGACCGGTCTAGGATTTATAGACTAAAGCCCAACAGAAGTGAAATGATTTTATGGCTACTCAAAATGAATTAAGTAATATTTATGTATCATGCCATGATTTATGAGATTAAGACTTGCCTTAAATCAATAATGCTTTTGCAGTTTGACAACCTGTTGAAGACTTAATCTCTTTATAATTATATCTATACCTAAAACGCTTGGAAGATAAGTAGGTAAGGCCCATATATCATTCAAGAAACCTTGATATTCACGGGTCAACAATCCCATTTTCCTAATCAAAAGTGGCATAAAAGTCTGTGGGACGACACAAATATAAATGTCATTAAAAATCTCTGATAATTTCTTTTACTTAATTAGTTCTATCTCTTTTTTCAATTTCAATTAAATTGAGTTCTCACACTTCTTCTCATTATTACCATTATATTTTGAAATCTGGGCTCATAAATACAAACACTGATCTAATTTTACTATAAATGGTTAATTGGATACACTCAAAAAGGAAAAACAGATAAAAAGTGAGAAAGAGATAGAAGAAAAAAGTGAGACAAGAATATAACTTTAGTTTTGGAAAACTAGTTGTCTCAATATCCTCATTATTTGTATTTGTTTACGGCGTTACGTCAATAGATGTCGACTGTCGCTTTTTCTGTTTTTCTCCCACTCATCAGTGTTTTAAATGTTAATTGCTTGAATTTAAGTTAGTTCTTTTCAAACTGTAAGCTGTTTTAAATCATTATTCCATAGTTGGGAAGAATCGGCAACTATCTTTTTTTTAAGCCTGTAAAAACGTGTGTTTATTCAACTTTGTCTTAAACGTTTCCTCTAGACTTATTATTTACATTCATTTTTCAAATGATTTCCATTCGATAAAATATACTACCACATATTAATGTATAGTTCAACAATAACATATATGCGGCCTGTCAACACAAAAAAAGGCCAGAATATTTCTTTTTTTCAAATTTAAGCCTGAAGGGCATTTCTATTTGTCGACAAATTATTGTCAATTTTTATCATCAAATTAATGTAATTAATGCTTTGGAGGTGCTGCAAATTGCACTTAATGCATTAAAAATAAATTGTTAATATGAAACAATTAGAAATGGATGGATATTATTAGAAAGAGTATATCGGAGCCTTATAAAGTCCAATGAATCGTATAAATGTTTTAAATTATAGTTAAAACTCTTGTGTATAAATATTCATTCCATTAGTTTGAATAAAATCTATAACTGGGCAAAATATGCCTATGAAATAATGATGGGTATTTATACCTAAATGATTTAAAAAATAATTACGATATTTCTCTTTTCTGATTCTTTTTTGTTAACTTATCAGTGATCACATATGTAACAGCCAAACAATCAATTAGTGGAAGTAGCATGTATATAATGTTAATGAGATAAAAAAAAAAAAAAAAAAAACTATTGAGAGAGCAGTTGAAAAAAATATACAGAATATTTATTTCCGCAGTGCAGGATAGGGTGATAGACTTAACTAACTTAACAAATTAGAGAGACACCCTAAAATACTTTTTTTGGACATGAAGGGACATATTAACATATTTCTCTTTCTTTCTTGTCAATGAATATTTTGTAAGGCAGAAACTCAAAAAGTGGGGAAGTTTATTTAATACTTATTCATAAATAATATTAATCTTTCAAGACTATGTAAATTTGTATTGCACTAACATAAAAACAATCTTATACAAAAGTAAAGACAAGAAGAAAATCTTAGATCATTTTTTATTTCTACACACATACAGGCCAATGATTCAAAGACACGTTTGAGTTTATAACTTTTATTTGATTTAAAGAGCTTATGTTTGTTCCGATATGGCCTTTCATATAAAATCTGTCAATTTCTTATTCTTATATCGTGACGATCGATTTTGGCTACTGTAAGTGCAATTTGCGACCCACTCAAGGAGCTTATAAGAATCATTTGTTGAAGATTATAAATGTAATCCACACTCCTTTGCGTGAAAAATCCTTCCGGTTTGATTTCGTGTTGACGTTACTTATATTTTTTTCACTAAATTTAAATTATTCAGTCCAATCAGGGTAAGTAAGGACATTGACTTAATATGCCAGACGTGGAATATAAACTAAAATCGGAGGATAAAAAAACCAAAATCGGCATTGGTGGTCATCTTAGTAGGTATTCTCCTGTCTGCAAACGATTTTCTTTGTCATGCCTTAGTATTCCATTTTTTTCACTTTAAGTTATTAATTATCACAGCCCTATTATTACTCTCAATATTTTACGAGGGAGGGGGTGAAAGGGAGATAAATATATATTTCTTTGGAGGGGTTTTTATGTTGCTGTTTTTTTGACAGTTTTGACAGAATCTATTTGTTTTTTTTCATAAATGACAATTTTTACATATAACTTTAAAAATTTGTTAAAATTTCTCAAAATGAGGGTGAATTAAAATTTTTCATCAATACAGATATTATTTCACTTTTTTGGCGATAACTATAAAAAATTTCTCAAAAATATAAGGGTAGGAATACCCTCTTTGCATCTACGGTTACAGCTCTACTAGTACACATACCAAAATTATTAATAATATAGAAATATGTTTGCCTATATTAAACAACTGAACGTATGGACATTCCTAGTATTTAAATATGTGTCAGGTCACAATTTTGTCCAACTCATATATAGTAGCAGGTACGCAGCCAACCCTTAATTTAGACATATAAACTCTCCAATGCTTGGCCTTTAATCTACAATACCGAGTGTTCCATTAACATCTGAAAACTTTAAATTATAAATTTCAGCCAAATACAACTTACAAGATACCCAATAGGTATAGTTGAAGGGTTTGTCATCAGAGCATTAGGGAGGAAAAAGTTTCAGACTGTAGTTCAAAAGACTCATTTAAAACTCATTCAAAAGAGTCTTGCATCGGAGGAGATGGGTTTCTTTCATTTCTGGGGTCAAAAGTGTCCTCCCCACACTCACAAGGCTCTTATTACCCTCTTTTTGTATAGTAATCTGGACAGTCTAGTGTGAAATCCCGATATCTTTTGCATGGGGCCTCATGGACTTGAAGGGATTGGCCTGGGCTGTTTTGTTTAACTCCTCCGGGTCTAGCTTTGACCTCTTTGATAGACCCCTTCTTCCTCTCCAACGTTTCAGACTAACAGATGGTGTAGACGATGGTCATGGAGACACCCAACTGCTTGGAGTGGACAAATGGAAATTCTTCGATCACGTTCAAGTGTCATTTTCTCGAATTGTACGTAAGCTTGAGAGCTCAGGTTTCTTTGTTTTGTAACTAATTGTTTATGTTTAAATAATAAAAATATAAATTAATTATTGAACTAGTAAGTGTTCATATTTCATCCGGCAATAGGGTTGTTTACTTATAAGTAGTTTGTTTACATACCCGAGAATAGTGGCGCCACCTTGCACTAATAGTTGTTGTTCATTAGTATTTTGTATATTTATATATATATTCGGAGAACAGAATACATCTTTGCCATATTACGGATGTTTTTTTCTCTTTTTATTTTGTAGTCAACTATTTTGATACATTCATTTTATAGCGATAGGGATTTAGTGAATCCAGTTACCTCTTTCACCCAAGATATGGAGTCTTTTCATCAATCAAAAGTAGGCAAATTTATATATATTGTATAGTTATGATCAATCTACGTGGGTAAACCCATCAACATGCAATCATAATTAATTACTTATTAAAATACATGGTGAAAGGACTGAATGCGGCCTTATTATTTTTGTATCTAATAGATTTCAACTACCATACATAATATATTTATGTTATTTTGGTGTCAATGAATGGTAATTTTGTCTTTTTCTCCTTCTAAATTAGAAGATATAAAGGTGCTAAGAAACTGGTTTTATATTGTGTTATTTCTTATTGTATGTTAGAGATAAGGAGATCTTTTACTCACACACAAGAAAGTATATTTATAATACTAAAAATTAAGGCTATATAAGAGATTGATCTCTTTCAAATCTTCTTTTATTTTTTTTCTATTTGGTGATGGAATGAAACTCAAGGCATGCTGTATTCGTTATTTCATACCATACCTTTAGGTATAATTCCTTCAAGGTTTCGAATGATTCGGTTAGCCCTAATTCTAACATATAAAGGGCGGGTGTTAAGATTAGAAGGAGAGAGAGAGAGAGTTTTTATTTATTTAATGATTGACAACTTTAAATTAAACAGGTTCTTTTAAATAATGGAAAAATAGATATCTATAAGTCATTATTATTTTATATATTTTTTTCCAACTTCACTCCAAAAGACATTTTTATCGATATCTGTTTGCTGTCATTTATCAATATTTTTATAGTTAAAGTATTAAGCAGATTTTGTCTCTCTTTTTTTTTCAAGGATTTGACTCATAATATGTATGTGGAAACAATATTTGTATTTTTCATCAGTTGTAACGTGTTTTTTGGGATGGATAGTGTAAATATTTAGGTATACAATATACTCACATAGATGAGTCATATACTTTCGAGGTTCATCCTCTTCCGTCCCATAAATAACAGGAACAGCATACTAGTGTTAGGGTACGGTCTGGAAATACTAAACCGGTCTGAGACAGTACTTATTTTAACTGATTCGGTCCAGGTTCGGACTGGACCGGTCTCGTAGTAAAATTTGCTTAACTTAAAATTTGTTTTTACTAATGGAAAAATGTGATTGAATACGAAAAAAAGGATTTCCAAAGAGTCTACAAAATGTCTTTTCTACGGTGTTTTTTTTGTTTTTGTTTTTCTAGTTGGAGTATTAATTGAATCCAGCAGTAATATTAAATAATGTTCAGACAAATTTAAACTGATTTTCGGACAAGACTCGGATTGCCCCTTCACTTTTTACCAATTTTTTTTCTCCAACACATTTAATCGATATTTAGACGTATGAAACACGTTAAAGATCATATGACCTTATTTTACCTATGTTCATAATTGGGAAACATATTTGACATCGTGAACACGAATAGTTAATGAGACTGATATAACTAGAGCGAACTTTTCAAAGTGACAGATTCTGACCAAACTTTTTATTAATACTTAATTTGTTTGGCCCAATAAAAATAATAACCGTCTCAAATGGCTTTAGAATGATTTCAATACCCAAAAAATGTATGTGTATAGCACGGCTCTACTTTGCTTCACGAAAAAAATATACAACATATTTTGCTTTATTTCTCCTATGCAGTGTTTTGAACGTTAATTGGTATGAAAAGGATTAGCTCTTTTTAAGATTTCAATAATTATCAAGAATTATTGTGTATTAAATCTTTAATTTGGTGATTTTTCTGAACAGATTCGGAACAATATTTCGAAAATCGGTCAAGACCGTAATAATAGACTGTGAACATATAATTAATCGTTCTCAAAACGTGGCACAGAAATATTTTGGTCTCACTGTATGGACTGATTTCTTATTTACCAAGTTATGCAAGGTCATGAAACATCTAAAACATCATATAACGCCATTATCTCTATTTATAAGCCTGGAAAACACATATGACATCATCAATAATTCATCTACATAATCCATTTTATCCGAATTGTCAATGAGAGCGATATAAACCAAATATTTTCTATGTGACCGATTCAGACTTCTTTATAATACATAATTAATTTCGGCCTAACAAAATTATTATTGTCTTTGAGGGATCTAGGATTATTTAAAGACAACAATTTTGCAAGTGCATAACACTCTGTTACCTCACTAAAAGAAAAATATATTGTGTATTTTGGGGTCACCTTTCGATTTTCCTACCTTTTCCCTCCTAATCAGTCTTCTCACCGTTGATGGGTAGACATAGAATTGTTTCTTTTTAATTTGTGAACAATTCTAAGCAATTATTGACTAATATTCCATGGTTGTGAGGAATTGGCCAAGTATCCAGAGATTTTAGGCCTGTTTTTCTGTTTCTATTTGAAAGAAAGGTTGTGTGATACAATAAAAGTAACGACGTGTTACAAGTGTAATTAATTAAAAACTATTGTTCGTAAAATCCATACATCCTACTTGAAATAAAATAATAATAGACTTTGTCATATCAATTCGAAGAAAGGATCTCAAATTGATAGATTGATAGATAGATATTGAACATCTGTAAGTTTTTTAAATGGTGGAGTATAATAATTTATATTCGTATAAGATATGAGAGCTCTATCATATCTCCAAAAATACATACAGTCCAGCAAGGGAAATATTTATCTTTTACAATCTGTTCCAAAAAAAAAAAAAAAAGATGAGAGAAATAAAATATATGTAGATAAAATGAAAAAGTTCATTGTGTGAAACTACTACACGTTTCATCCTTTGCTCTATTTCGCTCTACACATGCACTATGTACATATTATCTCTATATTGCAATTGTCTTTTTCTAGATTGAAATGATATAAATACATATGTACAGAGCTACACATAGTAAATCTTTGTTGTGCTATGTATTTGGCGGTCTATATATCAAATTATAAAACATACATAATCAGTCTTTTGATGAAATATATATTGAAGTACATAACTCCTTCGGCCGTTGTTTAACAATTAGCATTGAGGGTATGTAGGATGTTCTTTATTAATTTGGCAGATAGCCGAAAGTGTTTGAGGTCAGTTAAAAAAATGGGGTCGATCAAATATGTATTTCTTTCACCATGGTGGAAGAGGTAGTGTGCCCTTGTTACAATCCTTTGTCTGGGGGAGCTAGGAAGGAACTAGGATAGTCTGGAGGCGATATTAAAGAAAATGATTAATATTTAATGTAATGGCCTCGATTTGACCTTGGAAACGGCAGCTGGTCTTCTTGAAGTTCTCCTTTGGTATATTCGTGAGTTCCTCGCATATCCTGCAAATCAGTTAAAATTTTGTGTTGTAGGGGGTTTCTGTTTGTGTGTCTCTGAACTGCGATCCATTCACAGAAGTCCGTGTGGTTGAAATCCGGTGAGCTTGGAGGTAAAACACTGGGTACAATTAAGTCAAAAATATAAATAATCAAAGTTTTCTTTGCAGTGTGGTTTGGAGCAGAGACTCGTTCCCAGACAAATGGCCTAACAGCTAAAATTGCCTCAATCCAGGCTATGAAAATGTTGATTTATTTGTCATATTTATGTTCTTAACTTTGTTGGACTCTGTTTTGGGTTCCAAGCCCATCAGACCTCGACTTCTTTGTGTGGGCGCAATTGAACGAAAGACTAACAGAACCTCCCACAACTAGAATTTGAGTTGATGTACATAATCTGGAGGAATTTAAAAACCTGGCAAAGGAGTTTGTCATCAAGATCTGCTTCAACCATACAAAAACTTAAGAGGTATCAAAACTTGTTTAATTTTACACAGATTATGAAAGTAGTAAAAAAACGAAGAAATTGGTGTTATTTAAATTTTGATCTAGAGTGATTCTCTAATTGAATTTTTAATTACATCAATAGTGTTTCATAATTTTGAAAATTACCAACAATAACGCTATAAGAAGCTAAATGTATTACATTAATAGTATTAGTACAACTTTATCATTAGAAAAGGGAAAAAAATCTGTTCATAGATTGAAAATCCTAGATCGGTATGAGACGCTTATGATTTAGAGTGGACTGAACTCACTTGTTCTTTTAAGGACCGCTTTCAAAGAAAAATTTGGTTTGTGACTGTCCTTCAAAAAATAGATCTAATTTCAATTTTCATCCAGAGTGGTTCAAATTTGTACAACACATAAACTTGGTTAAGGTAGATAATTGGTCCATATATTCAGTCCAAAAAAAAATTGATTCATATATATTAAGACATATCATTTGAAACTTTAACTATCGTTTTATATTCTTTTTTTTCTTTTAAATAGAAGTTTCAATCGTAGCCAAAAATGATCTTTTTATAGACTTTCTATAAAAGTGCAAATGTTCTCTAATCTTTATGTTCTATTTCACTTTTATCTAATTCATATTAGTGTTGTGTCAGTTAGAGTCCCTACCAGTCGTTAAAGGTCGACTCGGGTCGATAAATTAGAATTGAGCTAAAAAGGAGCAACGCATGCCTATTCGCAAAAAACAAAGAAAATAAATTATGCGCAAGTTTATCTTAGGGTTGGGTTGTGTTGACAATCTGCAATTTTAACTCCAAACAGCTTGTTCATCACTTAATGATTAAGTTTTGTTAGCAATTTGAATGTCATATCTTACATTTTACAAAAGTGTCCTGATTTTAGGGCTCTCAAGTGTTACACAATTGGATAGAACGTCCGTCAACTCCAACTTTTCTTACATTTCTATGCACACATTGAATTTTGTACACATTTTTAAGAAGAAAAAAAGAAAAAAAAATGTAAATTTGTGAAAGGAATTTTGTTGAGACCCACTCGGATTCCGATTTTTTCCCAGTTGGGTCTTTATTTTTTCTTCACATATTAGAGTGCAATATAATTGTTTTCTTATCATGACCAATTTTTTTGGTGTTAATCTATGGAACAATTTTTGCACTATCCTAATGTATGAGTTGAACAAAATTTATTTATGCAACACATTAGGCTTCATACATACACAATTTTGTAACGCATATGACGTCATCAGCAATTCATCTATATAATAGGTCTAGACCGAATTATATAAATATCATTGTAGGTGGTCTGAAAAGTTTCCAACCACCACATGAAGATGCTAGCACTCGTAAATAATAGCTATTAACATCTCATTTCATGAGCACACGCACTAATTATTACTGTTTACTTTAATGGTCTGTCCTCAAGAATGAATTATTATGACAATTTCACCGATCAATTTCTGGGATTTCAGACTGAACCAAATTTACGGCACAATTTCAAATTTCCACTGACAATATCAAATTTTATTATCCATGCAAAGACTGCAGTTTTATGTTCAACTCTACCCTACACACTTTTGCTGATTGCCCGGTTTTGAGAGTAGTCAAATAATTTATCTAATTCAACGTTTGTGTGACAGAAGATATTTCTTCTAACTTAAAAAAGGGAAATATATTATTTGGAGCTTATAAGAGAAATAAAAATACTTCTCCTGTTCACAAAGCCGTGGAGTTTGGTTTATTAAATATTATATCATTGATTCCTAAAAAATAACGATCGACTCTCCATTACATGTGGAAGAATTAAGAGCTAATATGATAAGTGCAGCTTCGTGATATTCAGCACTTTCTATCATAATCCCTATGTCATCATCTTCGTCGCGGGCATGGGCTGGAAATATCATCATATTGGTTCCTTCGAGGTCCGTGCAATATTTTCATATCATCAAGTCAATGGATAAGAAGACATCGTCGTTTTTATTAACCTTAGTTGAAGTTTAGATTTTTTTTTTTTTTTTGAATATTATATCAGGTTATTTTACTTCAGGACATTAAAAATGAACTATAATGTTCATTTATGTTTTTGTTTTTTTAAACGTAATTCTCCTGTGGATTTTTATTAATACCATCTACTTTTATCTTTAAGTGTATTCATTATTTACACTGTTTGTATTGTAGAATATAAATAAATTATTTTAACCAAAAAAAAAAAAAAATATTATAATGGCATTAGCTTTGGAAAATAAAAAAATCTAATCAGATTGCCAATTAGAAAAAGCTGTTCCCTTTATTCAAGTACTCGTCAAACTATATGCGTTGTGTCCACCCCAGTAAATACTGCATGGTTTCTGCGCATCTGTATTCCATCTTCACTATGAAAAAGAGGATTTTCAATATTGTAGACTGAAAGGGAATCCCACTTGATCTAACACGTTGGCATTAATAGATAAATATTTATTTCCAAGGTGAGTATAAATATATTTTTTTGATATAGAAAATTTGACATTTAAAATTCAATTTTAATGCTTGTTGAAGTCCAGATTCCACTTTCATTAGGTTTATGCAAGTGACGTCATATGTCACTTAAAACTCATGAAATAATTATAAGTAATAATATCATGTAGCTTAAAAAGTGAACGTATGAAGTAACAGTATGAAAATAGTGAATGTGGAAAGGTGAAGTGCAAAAGACTCCAGCTTGAAGTTAAAAAAATCCATTGTTTAACTATATAGATAAGCAGTATAATTGTAAATCCTAAGCAATTTGATATACAAAAAAATATGAAAAAATGATATTTTAAGCATGACAATTTAAGTAATGGTTATTTTGGTGGAGAAAAGCTGAGCTGTCATGACGTTTCATTAGATTAACCTCAAGCAATTATATGAGGAAGAAAATGATCACAAATCCCACTCAGCATCCTGCTAGGGCATTAGCAGAAATTACTCCAATATTGAGCCTCAATTCTACTCCGAGTTCAACAAAGACATGCACTCATAAATACCCAAAAAATATCAGTCTTACTTTTTGTCATTCATGAACACACACAGGTGGTTATTTTATAGTTCTATGTTCTTTTTCAAGAATTAAAGAATAAATATTACATATTTATTTATATATTATTATTTTAAACTTCAGGGCTTCATTAAGTAAAATGAGCAGGTATGTGAATATATTTCCCAGATTGCAGTGAGTGTAAATTAAAAATAAATGATATGTAAATATGAATGCTCTTACGAATTATTCATCCCTATTTTGAACATTCAAACGTATTAGTAGTGATGAAATTCATTTTTTAGCTTACCCGTTTTTTGGAATTGGTAATCTGATGAATGAATTTTCTTTTTCTCAGCTATAGTTAATATTATCAATAAAGAGTTTTCTTTCCGTCTACATTCAGCCAATATTCAAAATCTGATTGAACATTCCTGTGTACTCTTAAATGGCAGGGAGTAACATTAAGGATTTGTTACAGAGTTATAATTGCAAGTCCTTTTGGATGTCCGAGTGGGATTGAGGATCGATATTAAAGTAATTCCTTCCAATGTCCTTGTTTATTTCTTTCTTCACCCTCTTCCCTCGTCATAGCTGATTGTAGCTGATCTAAGAAAACATTTTTTTTTATTGTCACGATTACCATATTGATTTTTTTTTAACATCATCCCACCTTTACACGTTATTTTATCACAAGCTATATAACTCTCAATCAGCAGATATGTCGCCTCTCAAAGTTTCAGATTTTTAATGACATTTTCTCAAGCATAGTTTTTACAATCAGCAAAATATCCAATATTTACCTTTCCTACCATATTTTCTGCACAGCATACAATTAAAAGCATGTTTCAATTTTTCCTTAAAGACTTTACTGCTTAATAATTTTATGAAATTTGATCATAAATGATTTTTTTAATCAAAATATATATTTTAATTACTATATTTTTATTATTTAATGTGTGTTGTCGAAACAGAGGTCTATCTGATACAAAACATAATTTATTTATTTGAACACATATGGTAACAGTCTTCATTGGTATAATTTTTTTATGCGTTGTTAGAAAGTACAGTTAAGTGGCATTCATAGGTGAAATTACGGTTAAGGTAATTTAATATAAATGCTAAATATGTATTAGTGATAAAAATTTAATTTGATATATTACATGGATATAGTGTATAGCAATATTTATAGATGTAAAAATATAATATTGCAACCTGAAGAGGCTTATTATTTTCCAAAGCTCGCCTCCTTTTTCTAAAAATTTGAGGAGACAACCTCCAAGTACATAACAGGCATGAGTGCATGAGTTCATGGGTAATGAAGATTAACTTTGAGGGTTTGTTATGGAGTTATAAGCGTAAGTTCTTGTTGGGCTGGAAGTAAAATGAAAGATCGACATTTGAGTAACTTTTAATTATATCCTTGTTACATACAAAGTAGGATTTTGTTCATTTCGTTCCTCTAGTAGCTGCTCGCAGTAAATTTAATAAAATGTCTAGACATCTAAGCTGATATACCCCAAAATTATACGCGTGACCAAGTTAATTAATATTTTTAACATACTGAGAGGTCGCAATATTCTGCAAAAATAGAAATATCTATGGATTAAAGCCATTTTAAGTCTATTCTTATTTATTTTTGTATAACAATTGCAGTGCCATAGATTTAGTCCAGACGAAAATATCGGTTTTAGGAGGACATTAGGAGCAATTCTAAAGATTTGGGCTTTAACATAAGAAAGAAGAGCCTGTACCTTTGAAATTTGAAGGTTTTTAGAAAAAAAAATCATGATCAAGGCCTTTCATTTGATTCTCTAAAAACTGCGAGGGTTAAAAAAATAGAAAAGAATATATAATTTATTTAAATTTAAAAAAGTAAAGAAATAAGCCTCATAAGAATATCTTTACTTAAGCTTGTTTAAAACCAGCCCTGCCAATAAACTTGTTATTCTACAGGAAGACATATATACGCCTCTGTATGTGCATGCAAATTTACCTAGACGACATTCTTGTTTTTGATTAATCAAAAAAGTTCCAAAAGGTATCAAAAAATGTTCTGATTTTTAAGGAGAAATAGGTTAAAAAAAAATATAAATGAAATTTCCTGTATTTTTATTAATTGAATCACTTTTTATTTTATAAGTGAATAATATCAATATCCTTCAGAAGCATAGGTATTTATGAATTTTAAACTGTATTTACTCCATGCAAATTATATTACAAATACAATAATACACATAAATTATATGTATTCTAGATTTTTTACTTTTATTATATCACGCAACCTTTCTTCAGAAAAGAAACAGAAAAATGGCTCAAATCATATGGTAATTAGTCAAATAAGTCAATCATACCAACTGTTATATATCTCTTATGTACTTCAAAATTATCACCGTCGTAATACTTCTTCACCATTTTAAAATTAATTATATATATATATTTCGTAATATTAAAATCTAGTTAGTATTTTATTCCATACTGAATTATGATATTGCTTAATAATATTCTATTAAAATTGTAGCTATAAATTTCTATTTCTATATGATAGGCAAAAAATTTTCATATAAATAATAAAATGACCAATATATGTATATCTATATTATAAACAACGAGGGATCAACAAGAAATTGTAGTCCTGGTCTTTTGGAAACGGAGAATAAGTAGTGAATAACTTTTAACTTTGCTCATTAATCTACAATAATATTTTTGAAATAGCCATGACGTATTAAGCGAGAGGAGGTAATTGAGAGCTAACAACAAAATACATAGGGTATTTTTGTGTTATCAAGGTAACACCGTGTAATAAAGATTAAGTAAGGCATTTTTTTTAACATTAAAAACTTAATTTATTTACGTAAAATAAGTTTGATTATGTTTTAAAACTTGTTTATTACGCAATCATCCATCAATAATGTCATAGATATATGAACAATAACTTACAATTTCAAATACTAATAATAAAAATGTTTATAGGATCACTATTTAAAATTTTAACAAAAAAAAAGGGAGGTTTAATTCACCATTTTTAACACTTTACTAGTTCTTGTCGCATACATTCTCTGTATTTTTGTTATCAAAGCTTCTATTTTGAACTTTTGTGGGTGACTTCATGCCCTTGACTCAAGCCAATTACCCTTCTTGTTTCTACAGTTATATTGTTTTTGTACCATCTTTTCCACTCGGTAAATTAATATCCGTAAGGTATACTTAACTTCACACCAATCAAATCATATGTATTCTACATTTAAATTACTCTAATAATGCTTCCATTCCATAGGCACACTTTCACAAGCTTGTTTTGAATATCCAATAACTTCACAGTCTTTTGTTTTTACATACATTCATTGAACATGTTTAAAACCACAGTGAAATTTAGAAGTATCTTTTAATCCCAATTTCGATTTTTTTTTTTTGAAATTCGGCAATATCAGACTCTGTACCAGTGTTGTTCTGTATACCAGTGCTATGGAGGTACCAAGGTACAAATGCATTTAAAACGGTACTACAATAAATTGTTTTTGGAATCGGTATTTACAAAATCACCGCTTTACAAAAATAAATACTCACCCGTGGCGTAATTTTACAAATTTATGAGCCCCTACTTCACATAAAATAGTTTTATTTTTGCAAAAAACAATAATATATAATTTTTTTTTATGGAATAAAAAGTCATCAAGCCTCTTTATTAGACCCCAACTCAACATAAACAATGCAAACTACCGTTAATAAATTATTTTTTTAAATTATCAAAAAGTAGCCAAGTATCGATACCATTTATGGTAGGAAGAAGTGTATGAAATGAATAATATTGTGGGGAGGACGGGTGATAGGGTTCTCATCTTCTTTTTTTTTTTTTGGGGGGGGAAGAGGAGGGATTTGAATATTTTTTCAAATTTTCCGACTAACGTCATATTTTTACCGACTCTTTTTGGAAAAAAAAAAAGAAGTCATATTTATCCCCCAAACAAAAACGTTCTTTTACTAAATAGCTTGGTCCATTTTTATATATTTTTAAATAATGGAATCAAATTTAACTTTTTAATCACCTTTTTTGAAAGAGGTCAATGTCAAACCTTTATGTGGCTCTTTCCACAGACTGTGTCAATAGTCAATATAGTTAGGTTTTGTTTATTGTACAAATTAATATGTAAAAAAATAATCGAACCTCATTTTTCCCCACTCCAATACTCTACCCCCCCTCTATGAAGTATTTTGGAATATATTTGGCAAATGATCTGATCGTGACACTGTACTAAACAATGCGTTGCTTTTGGATGGATCAATGGCCATAGTAGAACTAGGCATCATTTCCCTATTAACCCCTCCATATCGTTGAGTTTTTAGTAATTTTTTGGTGGAGTATCATGGAAAAAGGTAGAAGAGAACTATGAAATCATACTCTAAAAAATCAATGAAAATTGTACTAGCAAGAGGGGAGGGTCCATAGGGCAGTGAGGGACAGCTCTATTTTGCCCCTTACTCTGCCAAAAATGGACGTTATAACTCTTTGATAAAGTAATCTTTTCTGACTTTATGAAAGGCTAGAATTACGGGATGAAAAGTTTTCAAAGTGATAAATCTAACTCAACTCAATTATTATTACCAATAAGTCAATCAGAACGAATACCTGGAGCTTACTCATATCTACATAAATACCTACATAAACATGTGTACATACATATTTTACTAGAGCTTTGTGCCTATGATAAAATCTGTATATACAAACTTGAACAAATTATATACTCTAAGACAAAATAAGGATCTTTAAAGAAATGTCATCATTTCTATTGAAACATCAAATAAATGTTTTGTTTTTAAATTATACACATGACTAATGAAGAATTTTTTATCTTCGATCATGATAAAGAGGAAGATATGAAAGAAGGAATATGTATGTTCGTATCTAACCTTCTTTTTTTTTTTTTAAATATATTTTATTTTTTTAGTGTATGTATGTACTAGTCTAAAATATAAGTATGTAGGTATATATAAAGAACAAAGGCTTAAAAAATTACAGATAAGATAAGGAATCTGATCTTATTTCTATTTTTTTAAGTAATAGGAAAGAAAGAAGAATTACAAAGACTTCATTTTCGGCTCTGATACTTGATTTAAAGACCCATGAATATTCTTCAAAGACTATGTAGTAATGTAATTTTATGTTCGTGTATATAAATTATATAAACTAGACATAAAACTTTGCTAAATGAACATATAGAATCAATTATAATTTGTATGTGTTATTAATGTATTACATTTTTTATTAACTTATTCATGTCTAGAGTTGAAAATCCTAAGAATTTTCTAGCGTGTGAGTTTTGTTTTTGTTGTGAACATGTACAGTATACAACCTTTTACGATTATTCCTTCATTCTTACGAAAAAATATCAAAGTATAAAGTGTGGGTGATCAGGAATGACAGAGTGTAGCACTGAGGATTTCTTGGGAAGTTAGAAGTGTATGTAAGTCATTTTTGGACTCCAAGTAACGTTAACATTGATGCATAAAATATCTCCCACCATTATGTACAAATAAAAGAGACAAAAAATTAACCATGATATCCTGACATTTTCAAAAATGATTGGGAGGAGAGCTGGTTAGCTGTTATAGCTAATAAAACAGCTCAATACAGCTGTGAGAGGAAAAAAAAAAGAAAAAAAATCCAATTATGTATATATTCGTAGCGATATGTCAGTTGCAAACTTAACGGTTCTATAAGCCGGTTTTTAGTTATATTATTTACTTCTGCAGGGTTGATTTTAACTAGTGGTACACATTTTATTTTTTCAATTTTGTCAAGGGTTAAATTTAAATAAGAGGTTTATTTAAAAAAATCATCAGAAAATATTGTTGGGCACAACTCTTATTAAATATGTGAGCTCTCAACCCCAATAACTGCCTCAATGCGAGGCCTAAATCCCTTGCAGATCTTGATTATGTAGTCAGACTCAAGCTTGGCCCACTCCTTCTTGATGGAAGCCTCTAAAGAATGGACACTCTTGTGAAGAGTAAATAGAGTAGTCTAAGGGGTTCGCATCTAGAGAGGAAGGCATCCACAACTCCCAAGGTCATGGTTACAGTAGGACTTTTTGTTTTGAAGACATGTCTCACTGATGGTAAGACATTCTCTGGATATTCAGTTGTGATTTAGCGGATGTTCTGCTTATTCACAGTGGCATCAACATTGAAAATTTTTTCATCAGAAAAGAGTAAAAATTATCTTGATTTTTTTTGCTCTTTAGAAAATTTAGAATCTTGTTGCACTTTCCAACCATCTGCGCTTGCTTTGTTCAGATATAAGATGTCTTGTTGTACTCGTCCGCGATTTTGAACCAATGTCATTCCGGATTGAAGATAATATGTACCACTAGACAAGATCAAGCCTTTAGTGTATTTGAATATATAGTTTATATAATAAAGTTATTGAAAAACAAATATATTTAAAAAAATTATTTGAAAAATATCTTTCTCAGAGTGGTTTCTCCTTCAATGTGTCAGAAGTGCCTTTAAAAATTACCTATTATATCATTTATACATTTTTAAATCTGTCGTTGAGGATGATAGCATCAATTTTTTTAAAGCAAATTTATATACAATTTGAATAAGTCCATAATCCTTGGAGTACAAGTACGCTAATCACTACCAAAACAACAGCAACTTCATTGAAAATGATATTTGTACAGTGTGCAGAAGTTAATCAGCAGTAATTGATTCCCGTGTACAATTTCACCCAGATTTTAGAAAATTTAAAAAAGAGGCCTCCCTCAGTGTTATCATGGCCTCGATCTTGGGGCAGAAGGCCAACCACATCTTCCTCACAAAGTACTGAACTCCTTCTCCACCACTGGGACTCCACATTGGGGTGAGTGGTCGCACAAGCCTTCTTCTCAATGGCATCCCACATTCTATAGTCTAGGGGTTCAGGTCCGCGAGCTCAGGGCCACATCTTCAAAGGCTAGAAATTGAAAAAGTTCTTCTTGCACCAATCTTGTGTCTTTTTGGACTTGTGGAAGGGGCATTATACTCCTAGAACACGTAGCCACCACCCCTTCTGGATAGTTGTCACCCAGACACGGCTTCACCACGTTGTTCGTGAGGTCAAAGTGATCTTACGTGCCCCCACTGAGTCCCTAAACAAACCAGTGAGGCTTCACCCTCTTCTTGTCGGAGCACACCAATCCAACCGTCATGACTAAATCAGGGTGCATTGTCAAGTAAATGGCAGAAACTTCATTATTTTGGTAAGCAAGGTACCTCTCATTCCTAGTGTTCCTGGCCTGGACAACGTTCCTAATCTTCTCGTCAAATGTCGTTCTCGATTGTTTTACGAATTTTCTTTTTTATCTTTTTTTATTATTCTAATTGGATTATAGAATAAGCTCATGTAACTTAAAATAGATTAAAATCAAGTGAAGAAACTCTAAACCAGTTAAAACCCTACTGCATGATGTTTTTTTGTACACTGTAGATTTAAAACTACATAGGTTTGGATATCTGTAGAAAATGAGTACATGGTGGTTTTAAGTAGCCTTCTATCATTTTCTGCATCTTAACTGTGTGATCTAAGATTCTCAAGACGGCAAAATATCAATAATATGTACTGAGTTGTCGCTGTGATTTCTGATATCTGAGAACCGTAAACTATGAGTTTTTCACACATCCTTGCTAGGATATCACAATTGTACCAGGATCATGTACCCCATAAATCGACAATATCCCTTCTTCAAGGAATTGTGGATAATTCCATTTATAATCATTTTTTACAGTGAGCACCATAAGATTATATAAATATTTGGAAAGTTGTATGATATAAAAAAGTTGGAGAACCACTAGTCTATTGTATTCTACAGCTTCGATGGAATATTTCTTCTGTCTGGAATGTATTACACCCATAGCAACAATTATATTATGTAATATAATTTCAAG